>NC_091016.1:121432029-121712029 GCF_041296385.1 Aphelocoma coerulescens
AAGAGCACATGACAAGTGGACACACAGCAAGCACACAACACATACAGGACACACACAACCAGCCAGTGGTTCCTGAGACAGATTCCCCCTTCAACATCCCTCACTCTGCCCCACTCCTGGGCCACCTCGGGCAGAGCCTCAAACCTTTACCACACCTTCACACACACAACCCACACCGCACACAGCCTGCCCAAGCCTTTGTCCTGCAGGAACCAGCAGTGTCGAAAGCACTCGCCAGCAGCACTCAGCGGTTTTCCCAAGCCACTGGCACAGAGAGTCTGGAGAGGCATTGGAAACTGCTGGTTAGTTCCTGTGGCTTGTGTATGGGAAAGAGGAATGGAGCAGATTATCTTTTCTTTTGGCTCTGGTTTGGATCTTATCCGTCAGTCCAGGAGCTGCAGAATTTCTCCTGTGTCACTGCTGACACACCTCGATAATGGAGGGCTGGTCCTGGGGGCATGAGATTTTTTTACATGTTCATACAATCTTTAAAGTTGGTTTCCTGTAACAAACCCACTTATTTGTATTATTCTGTTTTCCACCTTGCTTATCCTAAGCTATTTTTTAAACCTTGTTTAGACTTAAACTCTTACAGCTGTTAATATCCTTAAAAACACGGTGTAAGTAAGAGGCTGGTCTTAAAAACTGCTGGTGATACCCTCACTCTTTCTGAATCTTTTGGTTTATGTTTAAAAATTCCTCATGTTCTGTGCATGCAGGCATGTCTTTGTTTTCCTGGCATGAATGTTGTAGTGAGGGACATCTTGGAATTGTTTCTGTTCGTGGAATGAGCTGGTTTTACTTGGCTACTATGTGATGCAAAGTTTGTTAACTTAAATGAAACCAAAAGAATAACTGTAAAAAAAAGAAAAAAAAAGCAGTACTTTCTATTTTTCCTGACAAATGTAGATGAGTTTTAGAGTTTTGAATATTTAGCTCCTGATATTAATGACTGGGTCATGTGAGGATAATTTGGAGAACATTTTAAATTGCTTATAGACATTTTGGAACTGAAGATGGGATTAAGTAGTACTCATAAAATCTGTACTGATAACTGCTTGCTTCCATTTGCTACATGATAGGGGGGAAAAAGCTAAGGAGAGGCAGATTCAAATGTCTTCATTTTGTAACGTACTGTAAACTTGCCAGAATTTCAGCACAGGGCAGAAAATATACTATAAGCTGGAGGCTTCCACAAACAGCACCTGTAGATATAAATAATAGACTAATAAAAAGCATAGTGTGCTATTAATATTTTATATAAGATCAATCTGTCGACATTCAGGCGTGATTATACTTAATAATGTACACAAGTACACAAATGTGTATATCCTGAAAAACAAAATAAGCAGCACTTCTGCACTGTTGTCACCAGTGTATTATGATGTTTCCTTACACAGGTGCATGACATTTACAGGTGAATATCTTGGAGAAAGGGACTATGTTGTATTGAATGAATATAAAACACTTATCATACTGTGGTTGTTACAATTAACAAGTACAAAATGAATCTGCAGATGTAAGGATATACAAAATTAGAGACACACGTTAAAAAAAAATTGTATTTAAAGTGTAAAAACCATCTAGTGACATCCACAGACATTTCTTTCTCTCATTCCTGATGAAAAAAAAAAAAACACTGCTTATGAAAAGTATAAAAAATATTTTAGGATATTGGTTTTACCAGTGAAAGGATGCACAAATACTTAACTCTGATGGTGTAAGGGAGCCTTGCCTTTCAGCAAGTGCCTGAGTGACTAAATCAGAATAAACCACCACCTCCAGCCACCCTATTGTTCTCTTCATCTGTACAAAGGGAACCTGCAACCAAAACAGACCAAGCTCTCCTCGCCACGTGCGTTATTGGGATTTTCATTGTGTTGACAAGACGGGTGGGGTAGAGCATGGCTCTGTTCTCCCCGCTGTCATCTGCACAAGCCATCATCAGCTTGTGTCGGCATTTTGTACTGACATGTGCTATTTGATGGGGAGACGGGAATAAGGAAGGGAAAAGAGTCTCCCAATATTTGCTCTGACTACCTTTTCCAGCATCACATAGCCTAACTTTTGTTCGTTCTAGGCTTGGGAAACAAAGCAAAAGCACAATTCTCATGAAGGAGGACACTGTGTTGAGCATGAACCAGTCGGTTGGAACGAAAAGGACTGGGCCCCCAAAGTAAACTAATAAAAATGAACTTAGTATTTTGTCATTCCTCTCCCTCAGGCCACTTGAAAATAATCATAGATTAGAATCATAGACTATTTTGTGCTGGAAGAGACCTTTAAAGGTCATCTAGTCCAACTCTTTGCCATGAGCAGGAACATCTTTAACTACATCAGGTTACATTTAATCTCTTGAGGTGGTTTGGGGATTCAGTATACAGCAGTTTTGGGCCCTTGGTGTCTCACCTAGATGAGGTCAGCTGCACAAAGCATCGCTCTTTCCCACCCATTTTTATCTTGTGACCAATTGTATTAATTGAATCCACATGAAAATGATAGATCAAAGAGTAAAACTCTGCCATGAATAAAGAAGCAATTGAATAGAGTTGAATGAAAGAGAAGCCTTAAAGAAGGGTTCGAGTGCCTGAAATCTTCCCTTCTTTCATTTTTTCCCTAATCTATCTGTTGCAACATAAAATATAATTCTCCTTTCAACTAAATCTTGTCCTGCCTCTGTTTTCAGACCTCTACAGCTGTAAGAGCACAACCATCACCATTTACAGTCAACTCCAAAATAGTATCTTATGGCAGCAGATGAAGTCAGAGCACACCACGTAATCAGTTCCCTATGGGAATAAACAGTTGTCCTAAAAAGAGTCTTCTTAACATTCACAGGCCCATTTCACGTGGTACTCAGAGCACAAAACTGCTGAGGCAATCAGCTGGGTGATCCTACCAGTTATCTCACTGTCTGCCTGCTGTCCTTTTCCTTTTTCTGGCTTTGCTGCAGGACAAATGCCATGGATAACGAGTCAGGGTGCAAGGGCCACAGCTTTCCCTTCTTCATGCACACTTGTGGGCACATTGCTTTGCTGTTCCTGCATGTGGGGCTCTTCATTTGATGAGCTGAGGGGGTCTTATGTATCCTGTCACCAGAAGTCAGTCTGTAAAGATTTCCAAAGCCAGTAAGAGCTGCTGAGATGAATAGGGATCTCCAGGTTGAATCACTAGGCTCACAAAATGCATTATTTCCACTTTGTCTTTGAGGCATTACTTCTGCTTCTTCTGCTGGGGTCTTAGCATCCCACCTCTCAATACACTGTTATGACAAGAGTGGCTTAACAATTAAGTGAGGATTGACTTTTCCAACAGCACTCATAGTGGCATTGTGCTGACAGGAAAAAAAGCTGGTTGTTGCCACTGCTGTTTAGTTCAACTTAAAATATGTCTTGTGGTGGTGGTCTTCATGTTAAGCTGCTTCACAAAATCATTTGTCCACTCTAACACATGTTTAGAAGGAAGGAAGGAATACTCTGAAGCATGTGTTCGGCAAGAAACCTAATCTTTCATCTTCCCATGTGGCTGCCCTTCTCCTTTCCTCTCTTTCCAGCAGCCCTCCATTCCTTTTCCTGTTTACCACATGGTGTAAAGGCCAGGACCTCATCCATCTCCACTCCAAGGTGGTATTTGTGGTAGGAAATTCATGCCTTCAAAAATGCACACAGTTTGTGACAAAGACATATCTTCATCTAGAAAGCACCACACCGCTCTCTGTTGCTGTGTCAATGAATAATTAATATAGTGAAATAATTTTATGCAATAGATTTTATCTTCTTGCAATTTGCTACTTGTTCCCCATGTTTCTGGAAAGCAAATGACCTAGACTTGCTGATTTCTTTTACTTTTAATCCATACCTGGCTTACCTGGAATTGCTTTGGTTTAGATCATGCTGCTTAGGCATGAAATTTTAAAATATTCTAGGCTGTAAGCAACTTTCTACTAAATAGTAATGAGAAGTGTTCCAGTAAATTCTGGTTAGGGTAGGAGCAGCTGCAGGGTAACAGGTTTTTGGATTAAAGGAACAATTATTTATCTGGCATAAAGGGTGCACATACTGGCTTAACCTGGCAAGGAGATGAACTTTAATCTGACACTGATTTCAGTAGAGTCTCACTCGTTATAAAATCTACAGACTCACTGAAGTAAATAAATATGTACACAGTGCTACTGTTTTCTTGACACGTATATATATATACACGTGTGTATATGCATTGTGTGGCAGATGCCAAACAAACAGATCTAGTCAGTGTTAACGCTCTTCACAAATGTACCTGACAGACCAGAAGTTTGAAAATGTTGCTTGAAAATATTTACAGGTTTCTGGAAAAAAAAAAAAAAATCTACCAAAGAAAACCCAAACACACCAAAACAACACAGACCCAAAATTATTTCAGGAGTGTGGCGCCAGATTTCTGTGTTTGAGCGTATGAGCTCATTAATTGTAGCTTTGAGCTGTGAAAAATGTGCATCAGTGCCCTTGATGTGTCTATATTTTGGTGATGCATGAATTGTCTCTACATCCTGTCTAAGAAGTGGACACTAATATCTGCCCTGGAACATAATTAGAAGTCATAAAATACCCTGCTGTACTGAGTCAGGATCTCACCCATCTGGGATTGATACCAAGAGATGTTCTTTTCTGGTGTTGCTGTCAGCACAAATGTTTAAATATACCTTCAAGAGCTGAAATATTTGGAAAGAAATTCTGTTTGCCTTATGTAAGCAAGAAATAGTCTGCATTTAATGAAGGTTCATCCTTCAGTCTGTCTCTGGGAGAAGTGGAATAGAGTCACCTTAATTTTAAGAGGGCTGCACGTTTAAGATGATAAAGAGAAAGGTGTAGGATCTTGTCTAAAGTGAGCTTTTTATTTTCATTCTATTCTATTCTATTCTATTCTATTCTATTCTATTCTATTCTATTCTATTCTCATTACAGAATTTAGGCTAGAAACTAAAATTTTTAAGCCTAACACAGTGAGCTCTTGTAGTTAAAAAAATATTAAGGTGTTCACAGGAAAAAAGAAATTATCAGGGTATCTTAAAAGGTACAATATGTTTCCTCTAAGCACGAATGATGAGCACAGATCAATTGTGCTCTAAGAAGGTCTTTATATCATCATCCTCACATAAACCACCAGAACTCCTTCTAGTAGTGCATTGAATTATATATTTATATCACTGTCATATGCAGCTCATTCTTTTTTTTCTCACCTTTCCCCCAGGGAAGAATAGTGCATGCAGTGGTAAGATTCATTTCTTCCACAGAAATTTTTATTGTAGTCAGGTTGGAGAAGGCAGGTCAAAGAAAAGTGTTTTGTGCTTGGTGATAAAATATGTGTTAGTCCTTAAGATTATTTCTTGTTCTCCCTGGGAGTTTGTTGTACTCTCTTGGATCAGTTGCAAAGAAAGTTTTCTCTCTTTCTCTCTCTCATATTAACTTTAAGTTAAAAGCTCGGTTTTGCCTGAGGAGTTATTGATCACAGTCTTGACTGAAAGATTTGGTGATCATTCAGCAGTTTTAGACCCAGGCCAAGTAATTGCCACTGTCAAGAAATAAACAATTGCAGAACTAACCTGAGATAAACTGATGTAGCTCAATAGATTTCAATCGTTAATATCAGCTGAGGATTTGACCTAACTTTGGAAGGAATTTATGAGTTCAAAGGTGTGGAAAGCTGTTCTTGCTGAAAATCACTGCAAACCCACAGTGTTCTTGCATCTTCATAATCCTAAACACTGCTATGAGAGTTAAAATTAACATTTCTCATTAGAGCCAATGTCCTAAATTTTTCACAAACAGTGTTTTTTTAAATTGTGAGTGAGGGTTCAATCTTATTTTTTTAATCATACTAGACTGAAGAGACTATGATAATAGGTAATTTTTTCAGAGCATGAAATCAAATTATATCAAATGGCCATAATGATGTATTTTGACTGTGAAGCTTATGAAATCTAATACTTCACTGTTCCCACACTGAAATTTCAACACACTCATTTTTCTCAAAACAATAATATTATAGAAAGCCAAACCACACATGCCATAAGAAAAACCAAACCTGAACAAAACCAACCCCAACAGAACCACAGAATTGTTCTTCATGGTTGAGTTTGTCAAAACACAGAAGGTGAAGTTTTACCCCACTCTAATATTTCCTTTTTATTGTAGGTGGCACCTGTGTTGTCAACCCCACCGACCTGTTCTGCTCTGTTCCTGGTCGTTTGTCTCTGCTCAGCTCCACTTCCAAGTACAAAGTGACCATTGCAGAGGTGAAGAGGCGCCTTTCACCCCCAGAATGCCTCAACGCTTCCCTCCTCGGAGGTATTTTGAGAAGGTAAGTTGAAGGTGAGAATAACTACTCCTAGACAATGCTGTAATTGCTGTAATTATTTTATTTTCAACAGATAGGCTCTATTCTCTTTCCCTACTTGGATAGGTGGTCATACTTGAGGTAAACAGAAGGGGATGGATCAGGAGGGAACACTGGGGAATTTTCAATAAATGAGGAAGTTTACATTTTTCATCAAACTGATTTTTTTTTACCTCCTCTGTTGAGTTACTCATCAGACATGGAGAAATGTTCCTTTGACTTGTTTTGAGGAAAAAAAAAAGAAATTCAATGTGTGCCAAATTTCACCAGAGATACAAATCTAAATTCTTGCTGAGAAACTATCTCAAAGCAAATTGTTTTGCCAAGAATAGTTACAGCACTCACTCAACAAAAAGACCTAACCCACTGAGGTGTAGGGATGCCTTTTTCTTCCTTTCTTTGCATGTCTTTTGACCACAAAAACCACATAACAAGATGAGTTTACTTTTCTTTTTGTGAAATACTGGAGGATAAGCAAATAATTAGGCAAACTTTTGCCTCTGACCCTTCCCTGACCAGAGCAGACACCTGCAGAGAGCAGGAGCAGAAAGAAGGAAAAGGGCAGACTGTGCCTCACATTGCAAGAGGAAAACTAGGAGGCAACTGTAATTCATCCAGGCATATCTAAGTCGCGGTGTCCCTGAGGCGTCAGCTCAGATGGCATCAGCTGCTTGAACACCCTTTGATCAAAACTAGCTGGAAAGTCATCGGCTATTTCACTGCTGGCACTGAAGGCCACACTGATCCTCCTGCTTCTACTGAAAGTCGTTTAAACCAGCCTGAGAGGTGCAGGCATTCAAGAGCTGTCTTGAGCCATCTTGGGGAATAATGACTGTAGACCACAAATTGTTTTCAAGGCATAAGTCCCATTTAACTGCCTCTATAGGCATTGAAATCCAAAATCTACATCTGCCAAAATTTTCCCCTCTATTTGCTTCATCCTAGAGAAACAACTTTCAGCTAATTTTCACTTTAAAAACTCATGCTGTAGATTTCATCAATACAGTGCAAGCTATTAAGGATTTAAGGGCATCGACTTGAATGTGGGGGCTCCCTTCTCTCCTCTGTTAAAATGCTTGAATTATCCCCACAGGTTTTTGACCCAGACTAAGTATCTCCTCTCCCAAATTAACCCCAGGCATGGTTCAGGAGTTTGGAAAAGCCAGGGACTTCTCACAGCCTGCTAGTTCTGTTTTATGAATCAGAGAGTGCAATTGAGCAGATTTGGTCAGTTTGTAACTGAGGGTTTCACAGCTAGAGAACAGGCTCAAACACTCTGTATTTGACTAGGACAGATGTAGGAAAACAAAATCTCATTGACTGTTTGCCTGAGATCCAGAAGGCTTGTTTTTGCATCCTGTCAGCAGTCACTGGTTACCTATTTTCCCAAGCAGCTTGCCTTGGGAATAAAGTGTTCTTCTGAATAAAGAAAAAGTTCTTTTCAGAAGATATTTCCTGACAGTGTGCTCACAGTTGTGGTATTTCTTAATGCATAAAAACAGATATCCAAATGGTGATACTGCATGCTTGCTTCCTTCCTCTGCCTGAAAGAAATTGAACCGGAACCTCAAAATTTTAGTTAGTGATTACTTTTTCTAAGCTGAGGGCCCCTCAATCTCATTTGGGGTTAATTATGTATTTGTTGTACAAAAAGCAAAGGTGTAGACTCTTACCTATTTAATGGACAGGTCATTCATTTGGGATGGGAGATATCTGGGTTCCAGTCACTGTTTTACTCATTGTTTAAGCATTTTAACATTTGTTATTTGCTGTTAGCTGGCTGCTGCATCTGTCTGAAAGACATAGGTTAGAATTCCCTCAGGCTGAGGAAGAATTTGAACCTATGTCTGCTGCATAAGTGGATATATCTCAAATGGTTCAAACACTGAGGTGCTGCAGAAAAGCAGCCCTGGGACATACCAGGACTCATTTTGTGAGAAAAAAGGGGTGTAGGTGTTTGGCATAGGGGCACAGATAATCAATGATGGCTGAGATTTTAGCTTCAGCATTTCCTATTGCTTTGTCCTTATTCATAGTAAGTTTTGGGCTTTGTAGACAACATTTCTGAGTACCCAAGTCTCTATATAAATTGTAGGGGGATAGTTAGAGCTGGGTTCCACATAGACATCTACATTTAAGTAGCCATCTGGCCTCCTTTAAGAGTGAGACAAGCCAGATGAGTAAAGTCCACTCATTGTGGATATCTGTTTATCTAATTCTAGAAGGTCATGTTTCTCTCTAATTTGTCTTTGGAACCTGGCTTGGTTAAATCAGATATAAGTGTGTGCACTGTCAATATTTATATTTAGTCACTGTAAACCCAGGCTCTGTGCCCAAATCAGGACACTGGGCTCCACTAGGTGGAAAGCTGCCTGAAGATCTGATGCCCCCATGACAGGCATTAAAATCTTTAACTCTGCCAAAGAACCAATGTTAAAGACTCACGTAGATCAAGCAGGACATTAAGAATACAGCTCTGAAATATTTCCCATTGGTGTCACTACTGCAGGTGTTACCCCACACATTTGTCAACAAATTATGTACAATTTCTAGGCTTATATTAACACAGGGAAAAGGTGCAGAATAATGACAAGTGTCTCTCTTTCCTTCTGCTCTCTCAGGGCAAAATCCAAGAACGGAGGACGCTGCTTGCGAGAAAAATTAGACAGACTGGGACTCAATTTGCCTGCAGGAAGAAGAAAAGCAGCAAATGTCACACTCTTGACTTCCTTGGTAGAAGGTAGGGTCTCTAATATTGCAATATAATATAACCATAATTCAAATGTTTCATTGTATGCAACCTTTTCCAGCCGCAGGATTAAATTCCATAATCTGTATTTTGTAGAAAGAGATCTGACTTGCCTAAAGCCATAGACAGAGTGAGTGGCAAAATGGAAGTTCATTCTGAGATATCTTGGCCCCCAGCAAGTGTCTTGGTCCTGCAGTTTCCTCATCATTGATTTGTGCTTACAAATCGATCATCTGAGTGTTCTTGTGAGAGAGATTAATGTCTCATACCAACTCTATAGTGGGTTTGTTTATCTTCCTTTTTCTTTTTTTTAAACTTGTGAATTTCCTGGAGCTGGTCCAAAAATATGATGATTTTTTTTTTCTCCCATAAGAAAACATAATATTTAGACAAGCCTTTTCCCCACACACATAAATGAATGAAATCTGTTTTCAGATAATATCGAGACAGGCCCAGGAGATACTTTCTTGGCCTTTATTTGTTGTTTAAATATCATTCACCAAATACTGCCAGGCTCTTCAAACCTTCAGCTGGGAGATACAGGTTCAAACCCCTCAGGCAAAGGGAAGAAACTCTACCTGCATCTCTTCTATTCTGGGTGAATCCACTAAGTACCCAGTTTGTTGTCTGGCTGTGAGTAGCAGCTCTGGGAATTTCAGATCCCTCCTCCTTGATGCTGACAGAACTCAGCTCATCCTAAAGGTCAATACCTTCTACGATCATAGCCTGAAAGGTCCATACAGATCTAGGCAACTAGGCTGAGGTCTCAGCACATATTACCACAGAATTACAGAATTATAGAAGGATTGAGGCTGGAAGGCACTTCTGGTGGTCTCCCAGGCCAATCCTCGTGCTCAAAGCAGGGTCAATTAGAAGAGCTTGCTCAGGACCTTGTGAGTTTTTTATTATCTCAAAGGATGGAGACTCATCCAGGCTGAAATAGCACTGAATCCTCAACACTGGAGGTTGTCAGCATGTATGACAAGGGAGTGATATTTTCAGGGGCCACTGAGCACAAGGAACTCCAATGGGGCTGCTATGAACTACAGGTGTGTCCATATCACACCTGCTTGCAAGAAAAAGCTCTAATGGAGCTTGGAAAAGGTGCCAGGTTAGAGGAGCAAGGGCTGTTTCCACCTTCAGGCATCTCGGGTCACAGAAGAATAAATACAGCTGGTGTTTTTTAGTAAACAGAGCAATGGCTTAAACTGAAAGCTGAAATTAGGAAGAAATTCTTCCCTGTGAGGGTGGTGAGGCCCTGGCACAGGTTGCCCAGAGAAGCTGTGGCTGTCCCATCCCTGGAAGTGTCCAAGGCCAGGTTGGACAAGCCTTGAAGCAACCTGGTCTGGTGGAAGGTGTCCCTACCCTTGGCAGGGGGTTGGATTGAGATGAACTTTAAGGTTTCTTCCAACCCAGATCATGCCATGATTCTGGGATTCTATATGGTCAATTATTCATTCATCAGAAGAGACTGAGAGGGAGGTGGCTCTCTGACAGCTGCTGGCCTGGGATTGAAGGCTGAGTACCTTTACTCTAAGTAAGGATTAGATTCCTGTTTCCCAGGAATGGAGCTGTGCCTACCTTCCTGCCCTTTATTCAAAGCAAACCTGATATCAAGCCTATGGTGCTGCTTCTGTTCTTGGACTGCTTTGCTGTGAGTCCTAAAGATAAATACTGATGTGAGTGAGCTCACTTTGGTAGAGACCTTTTTGCCTGCATATGTTAATCATGAATTTTATCTACTATAATTTTTTGGGAAAGGCATGTTAATACTCCAACAGAAAACTAAGTGAAGCTCATTTCCTGTCTGTGTAACCACTCCTGGGTCAAACTTGGCAGTGCTCATTGAATTCTTTGTGGTGTAAGCTGTTCTCGCTTTGGACATGCAGATATTCCTTCCAGGTGGAACCAACTTACAGCACAGCTTCATCAAAGAAACCCATCCTTCAATGGTTCCTGCTGCTGGAGGAGGCAGAAATGAAAGGCCACAGGCTTATATTGTGGTTTAGAGAATCCAGAGAGAAAGCAACATTAGCTTTTTCTGTGTGATATCAATACAGAAATTGAAATAATAACAATTTGTTAGTTTTATTAAATATCTAAAATATCAGGTACACTCTGTGTACCTCTCATAAGGACCCAGGATTGTGTCACTCTTGACTTCTTTAGATAGTTCTAAATTTATTATTACTAAAGGTCCTCACAGTCTTCAATATATTGAGGTTTTAATGTCTCTTTAAGGTAGGAGTGTGGCCAACCTCTTGAATATCTGTGTGATGTAAGTTAAGGCAAAATTTGTTGCATGATTATTATGTTTTTTGGCCAAAACCATGTCAAAAGTCTCTGGCATGACTAATACTTCTCTTCCTGTAAAACATACAAAAATCATTGAGCTTTGGGAAGTCTGTTAAACTCAACGAGGAAATGCAATTTATTTCTAGGCTGTGGCCATCACATGAAGGTTCGGATTTTATGAAAACTATTCTGTGGCCTCCTGTTTTCTGCAAATTTCTTTCTTTGGGAGTTCAGCTTCACTGCAGGATGTTTACTGTTGGTTTGGTCAGGTTGCATCTTTAGTGTCTTTGGCAGGGACGTCTGCAGCCCAAAGTAGGAATTGTTTGACAGATCAGTTCTGTCCTTTTTGTCATGCACATAAATCGGCACGAGTGCAAAGGCGGACAGGGAGAATGAAATCAGTGTTGTAGGACTCTCCTGAGCAGTTTGGGGACACATCTTTGTGTAACCTGCAGGCGAGGGATGCCCTCTAGTGCCTGGACTAGAGGGAAGGAAGGGTCATTTTTCTTACAAGCTCCAAAAGGAAAATTCCTACATATTAGCTGTGAAATAAAGGCTCCTCCAATAAATACTAGTATTTCCAAGGCTAAGCTTTACTGCAGGCTCAAGAGTCAAAAGCATCTCCAGTGGGAGCAAGGAAGGATGTGAAAAGAGGGGAGAGGTTCCCTTCTCTTTGAATCGGTCACTTAGAGACAAAAATAAATGTGATTGCAGATGCAGGTAAAAGCAGTGCATGAACGATTTAAAAACCCTCAGATAAGAAAAAGGAAAACTTACAAAAAATGCTAGAGTTTGTTTTCCTGTCAAACCTGATTAAGACACTAAATTTCCTAGGCACAGAATTAGTGACATTCATCATTTGGGGACAAAAGCTCTTGAGAAAAAATAGGTCAGTGGTTGCTTTTTTCATCGTGCTCTCAACTGTCACACTTCTCCCCCACCAGCCTTTGTTTAAATATCCTTCCACTTGTTCCTCCTCCCTCTCACCCTACAAATAGAATAAACTTTCCTTCCACCTCCCGCCTGTCCCTCCTCCCCCTAAGTAACATTTCTGCTGGGTAGAGCATCCGGAGGAGGCACAGCCGAGGAGAGTGGGAGGTTCAGATGCCGAGTGTCCCTCTCCCGGGGACACAGCTCCTGCCTTCACTCTGCACAGGAGCAGCTCTCACTCTTGCTGGCCCCGGGGGACCCTCACACCGCTCCTTGCACCTGCCCACAGAAACCTTTCAAGGTTCTGCTCTCCCCACCGATGCTTTCCAGAGCCGTCTCTGCCAATTCTGCTCCAGCAACTGTCCTTTTCCATCAGGCAAAGCTCTCTGGTCAATTGTCAAACAGCAGAGGAGAGGCAGCGCTGCCAGGAGCTGCACAGCCATGCGCTGGCTTTAAGGAGAGTCCAAGATTCCCAAGACCTGCTCTTTGTGTCTGCAGGAGGAAAGAGCTGGGGATACCACACACAGGGAAATTTGATTTTAGATAGAATTTAGATTGAAACAAGGTAACTAACTATAAAAGTCAGGGGTTCTAGTGGTTTTTACCTTTATTATGATTCCTACCCTAATGTAAATAACAACTAGGCAGAAGATGGCAAATCTAAGGTAAAAGAAAAAAGGTCCATTCATCCACATTTCCAACATTTACACATTTTCTCCCAAAGTAAATGTTTGTCCGAATTTTTCTGTAGAAAAAGAAAGAACATATTCTATGACATTTTGAATAAGCTACTTTCCCCCACCAAGACTTAATCCTACTGTACAGTAATCACAGGGATATCTATTCACAAAAAAATAAGTATATTGCAGTCCACTTCTAAATATCAAATCATCATTTGGTCCTGGTTTAAAACAACATCTTTGCTCAACAATGAGATAGGAGAAATTTTGTTCTGCAGGGTGCTTTCATGTCCAAATTTTTATTTTTATTTAGCATTGGTAGTTATAATTCAGGATGCCTACTCCTTTTGGTATATGCATGCTTATGTGAATAAATATGCATAGCTCCAATGCTCATTTGTAGTATACATGAGCTTTCCATTTCCAGAAAAAAATATTTTCAATTTTAATTGAAAATATTTTCATTATTATTTCATTTAAAACAGTAATTACATTTGTATCTTCATTTTTACCCATCTATATCTTGTCTAAAAAGACAAGTAATTTTGTTTCTTTTTGCTCATGGTTTTATATCTTCATATACCATTAACATTCAATCACAATCACAATCCCAGCTCCAGACAGGTTTTATACTCTTGAATAATTTTCTCAGATCATCAGAACAGTTTAGTATAATTTTCTCAGCTTTAGCAAATATTATAAACCATCTTTTTAAATACAAGTTTGAATGACAATTCACATTTTCATTCCCCTTTTCCTAAAAGTAAATGAAAACATTCACATTTCAGTCACTTGGTTGTTGATCATGTTAAATGGGTGCCCACATTTCATCACAGAAAGCTCTGCTCTCTTCACAAAACCAGGATTTTCCAATGGCTAAATGTTTAAATTCTTTGCAGTCTACGTTCCTTGTGTTGTTACTGGGACTGACTGGGACCATGATGAAGCTGTCTGGAGAATTGCAATTCCACCTGATGACAGCCTCAAAGGGTTCAACTTTTATTTTCTTTCCATGCTGGAATGAAGATAAACCTATCAAATATTTTAACGGAATTTAGTTGAAAAGAAAAACCTGGTGCTCTTCTGAAACTGATTTACTCTGTAAGTCTTTATTTAAGGGAGAGTAAAAGAGTATCTGAAATAGACAATTTGAAACAGCTCTAGAGAAATTTAAAAGCTGTGCCTTAAATTTGTACCCTTTCTCACCCGTGAAGAAGCCTGGGATAGATGTTTGAAACACAAAGCAATCAGTCAGCTATGTGCCTGTTCATTCTGATTCTCTGTTAACTTATCACTGAAATCCATTTTGTTTTCACTGAAATCCATTTTGTTTCAACTGAAAATTATTTTACTTTTCTAGAGGCTGCAAACTAAGTGGAAACCATTTCTCCTTTCAAGTTAGAGATACTTATTGCTTATTAAGGTCTTCATTCTTTTTAGGAATACTGGAAATCACGTTTTAAAAATAAACCAAAGAAAGCAGATGATTTTGACTGTAATCTTCAATTTTTGCTGTAAAGTTTGTTACAGCTGCAGAGGTTGTTGCTGGCTGGTATCAGCAAACAGATTGCCTGGCAGTGGTGGATGGATTTTGTCAGTACCTGAATAAACTAGGGCACATAAACACAGAGTGAAGTATTTGCTTGTGGAATCAAGAGGTGTTTTCCTGGTAAAAACCCCAGTGGTAGAAGGGGAGACAATAATATCTGAAAAGGGGGAGAATGGAGTTGGAATAGAAGTTTCTTATTCCTCACCATCCCTGGCACAGGACCACTGTTTCCATGGAAGTTCTCCTCTTCCTTGGCTTAGCCAAGTCTTGCTGAGGATGGGATTCATCTCCCCATCTTCCTCGCAGTTTTATCTGTCTTATCATGTCAGATCATAGTAAATAGGGAGAAATCAGCACTTCTGTGTGTTTAATGATTTAATTTAACGATTAAATGAAGTAAAATTAATAATTAAACATTTTATTATGTTGCTTAGAACAGCTGTGGAATCTCCATAGTTGGAAATATTCAAGGCTAGGCTTGGAAAAGCCTTGAATAACCTCATCTAAGGCAATGCTTTTAGCAGAAGGTGATTTCCTGAGTTCTAATCCAGACTTTCCATAATTACTCTGATTACCTTTTACCTTCTACTCTAGTATAGGATGATACATGCTTCAAGTGCTAGTTTGTCACCATTGACTTGAAAGTATTAAGTCAGACATCAATATTGACATTTAATCTGATGAATTCCACTTCAGATGTTCTCAAAGGGAGGAGTTACATGTCCTGCATCCCTCCTGACAGCAGCAGCCTTTTGAACTTCAAAGAGCCAGAGTCCAATGCCACTTCTGATGGCACTCAAACTCACAACTCTAAAAAGAAAACAAAACTAAAGTAAAAAACTCACAACCCCTGAACTCCAAAGCTATTCTGGAGCACATCTCTGTTAGTCACTCATGCAGATGTGCTTCAACACACGCTTCTGGTAGCTGACCTATTTCTTCTTTCTACAATGAGATGAGAGCGAGTGTCATCTGGAAATACCTATTTCCCACCAGGGAAAGACTAACTTAGGCACAGATGTTCACAATCCAGGCAGCTGCTTTTGATCAGATAAATCCCGCACCGAGGTTGTCAGAGTCGCAGTGTGCAGGTCAGAGTGTTCAGTAAACCCTAAAATAAAATTCTGGATTCTCTAAGCTAGTGAAGACGGTCCTGTTCTTCCAGAGGCATTTGGAAGCCAGCACAGAGTTGGGTTCTGGTGTTCAGTTTCTGCAGTGAGGTAGAGAGGTGCTCATTGTCACAGACTTCTCAAAAGCTTCTTTTACTTTGATTTAACCACCTATGAAAGAGCAACTGTCTTCTTCATCATCTTCCCTTTTTGTTTTGCCTGGTCAACTTTGTTTGCAATCCTTTTAGAAATAGGATTATTTATTGAGCTCTCCCTTGGGGTCTGCTGTTCTGTGTTGTGGGGCATTTGTACCATTGGCTTAGCCTCTAAGCAAATATACTGGGATGTGTGTTATCCCCATGGCTCTTTCCTGGGCTAGAGGGCTCTTCTTCCAATAGACACGGGGAAGTGAAGCACCAAAGGCTGACACAATTCTTCAAAGTCATTTATTCCTACTTTCTGCTCCTTTCCATGCCTTGAATATCGATGATGAACAGGGCTTGCAAAATTGGGCAGCTGCCCAGTACTCACTGGTGGCAAGGCAGGGCCAAGCATCTTGGCCAGTATTTTCTCATGAGAGGGCACCCTTCCACCTGATGAGAGGAATGTCCTTCTGATCTTCTGCCTGGCACCAACTGATGACTAAATATCAACAGCCCAATTGGGCTGAAATGTGTAACTGACTTGAGAATGACTGTCTACAGAAGTGATTTGCTACTGTTTGGGGTTTTTTTAAGGAGTGTAATAAATTCTGTAACAATAATAACAACAACAATATAATGATGATGACGATAATAATAATAACAACCCTAAAAAATGACTGACCCATTTTGTTTGACCGCAGGGGAAGCACTACATTTGGCCAGAGATTTCGGCTACACCTGTGAAACAGAGTTCCCTGCCAAGGCAGTAGGAGAGCACATTGCCAGACAGCACATGGAACAGAAAGAGCAGACAGCGAGGAAAAAGATGATCCTAGCGACAAAGTAAGGAGGGAAGGGAAGCGAAAAAAGAAATCGGTCTGTCACTTCTCCATGTTGGATCTGGGGGTTGGGGGAGGGAGGAGTGGGAGTATGGAGCTGGGATTGTGGTGACTGCTATCACAACAGTGCTCACTGACTGCGGGTGAGAGAGATCCTCACTGGGGATGCTGAAAGAGGGACCTTATTTACTGCAGTGAGGTTTCAGTGGCTGTGCTCTCATTTCCTGTGGTTAAGGGGGCACGTACATCTTCCCAGATGCTTTGGTTTAGATGAGAACAGAGGATATTATTACATGGTAAGATCTATGGGACAGAAACTGGCTTTGTCTCCTGTTTGCATGTGAGCAGGAGATCTGAGCTTCTACTGAAGTACTGGTTACTGTCAGATAATTATCATTAGTCTGCTGAGGGAGAGCTGGTTTGCAGAAGGACAGATCCTCTCTGGATGCAAACTGCAAGAGCTCCCCTGAAGTCAAAGGTACTGGAACAATGTACAACAGCAGGGGAGCTTTGCTAAAGACATTAAAGACACAAAGAGGCATCAGACTTCACTCTAAACAAGCCACTCCTCTCCCTGGAGCAGTAACATCATGTTAGGATAACATTTCTTCTAGGTTAATTAGACTTGATGAGGGAGGAATTAGCCTTCCTGAGCCATGGGAAACAGGAATAAATAGTCTGTGTGGAACAGGGTAGACCTGCCCTAGGTGTGTGGTCTGACTGTGTGGGGTAACCTTGAACATGTTCACACTCTGTGCTCACTGCAGCATCACACGTGAGGCTGCAGGAAAGCTGAGACCACAAATCTGAGCTCTCAAATCATCCCCTCCATGCTGGAAGTGTTTGGAAACCCTTCGAGGCTGTGATATATCCAACAGGGACGAACTACCCAGTACTTGGGGAAAGGGCTGACCAGCAACAGGATTGTCCTTTGTATCCCAATGTCCTTCTGCTTTACCAGGATTCCTGACCTTGGCGTCCCTCTTGTATCCAGAGCACTTTGCCCTGACACTGACCCAGAGATGAGATGCACTGAAACATCTCAGGTCTGTGAATCCCATGAATACAGCCTGTGATCCTTCCCTGGGGTGATAGAAGGATCACTGTGTGGATCAGGGGGAATTTTCTGGTTGTAAAGGTGATGAGAGACCTATCACGTTCCTAATTCCCTTGTACATTAAAAGGAATAATGTAAGTGGAATATTATCTTGTCCTTAACTCTATCCACATTTCTTTTAAGGGCTCAGGGGGTTTCAAAGACATGAGAATTAACCAGTTGGCCAGAAGAAATTCCTCTCTGCAAGTTGTGTCTCCCCGTTGCTGTGTAGCTCATTAACCTCCTGCCACCTACCTGAGGATTTGTCCCATTTAAGGAAAACAATTCAACCATAATGGTACAAATCTTCTCCATTTTTCCCTGGCTCTAGTGAGAAATCACAAAGCCACAGGTTGTAATAATTGATGGGTCACTGTTAATGTTCTGTGTCCAAAAGCTGGGCCACTCAGGGGCACATAAGAGTCTCACTACCCTTTCTCACCACCCCATACCTACTTTCTCACCCTCTTTCTCTACTGAGATGGGGTCTCATGGGCATGCACTACCTCTAAGCACCATGAACTTTGGGCTTGTAGGCTGCTATCCAGCATTTGTTAGGAATAAAATTACCTTCCCCTCTCCTAAGAGTTAAAAGCACCAGGAAATTGCTCAGAGAGATCTGTCAATAACAGAAAGGCCACATCCTCCTGCAGTCAGTGCTGGTAACAGGGACAGATGGGTCAATGTGTGTGTTACTACTGCCCTCTCCTGCCTGCAAGGAGAACAGGGATTCCCAGTCCTGCCCAGGTGTTCCGGGAGACATGACGTCACAATATTGGCATGGCATTTCCGAGCCATGCTTCTAGGTATCTGATCGAAGAACTCTCGACAATCATCAGGAGTTTCAACTACTCACCAGCCATACCTAAGCTCTAAGTTTGGAATTTCAGCAATTCTGCAACTTCCCTGACTCATGGGCTTGTGATCAATGGCACCAGAAAAAGTGGGGATTGTTATGCTGCCACCAAGACCAGCACAGAAATTCCAGGGTGGTAAGATCACTCATGGCAAATTTTATCTATGGAAAGATCTGGAGCACCACTGCCTGTGTGTGTCCACTGTGGGACAGAGCCAGAAGCCCATAGAAGTGCTCACCTGTGGTGCTCTTGAGGAAAAATAAGGGGAAAGAACAAAGTTATTTCCACAATCCTTAGAATACAGGTGATGAGGAAAAATAAGTGGAAAGAGTAAAATAATTTCCACAGTTTTTCATATCTAGGTGTAATTCCATTATGAATTTAGACATCCATATTCAGTGGCTCAATTCAGCCGTCTGAACATGGGCATCCACTGCCATTTGGGTTGAACTGGGTTATCCAGTTTGGCCACAAGCTGCTGCTCCAGGGGCACACAGATCTCCTTTTGTTACTGTGTCCTATCTGCCAGTGCTTATGGATGTCTTGGGTATTAAAAATCTACATGGGGATAATGAAACAGAGCTCTAAAAGTCTACAGTGAGGAAGCCTCTGGTGTCCAGTAGGAGGTCCCAGGCCTTCTTGACATCAAGGGCATCCATACCTTGTAATCAAGCAATCCACCCACCCTGAGTGGAAGTAGCTCAGCTGCCATCCACAGAACTGTGGCCCATGGGTCAGTGAGGGCTACAAGCTGCTGCTTTAGATGCCAAGAGCAAACACATGGAGGCTACTGAGCTTAAATGACTCCTCACTGTCCTCTCAGCCCTACCTGGTCTGAGGCCATGCTGGTGGAAATACAGAGAACAAAACCAGGACCGTTTTCTATCATGTGACAAAGCACATTCATTGTGTTAAACTGCTCATCTTCCAAAGCTATCTTGTGGAAATGGTCTCTCACATTTGCAAACTCGGGACCTGCCTGGGGCAGTACAGATTGGTGCAACAGGATGGTGTCATGGTCCATTCTAACAATTTTATGGACTAGACAATGAAGATTCAGAGCTTTACCTGGCAATTATCATGGGAAGAAGAGATGACTGGGCTGTGTAGCCAGTGTACACTGCTGAACACAAGTGTCAGCAATGGCAGCATGGGAGTGAAGCAGGCTGAAAAAGAGCTGAAAGGGTAAGAAAGGCATAAACAATGGGAGAAGCCTGTCTCCTAATTCTCTTTCTTTCAACTCACCTCCTTTGACTGAGCAGATGATTGTCTGGGCAAGTAGATGATTTTCTGGACAGAGCAAGATGCTCCAAAAAAAGACTGAATTGTCACAATTCTGGCCAAAGGGTACTGATATTGGCCTGTTAACCCTAGAAATGTTTAAAAGGTTTCAGGATACGTATTCAATTCACATAAAAATAGGACAAAAAAGTGGTACTGGGTTTTATAGGGTCTTTAAACATGGGTTAGTTCCCCTTGCAGAGGCATGGGAGAGCCTGAAAGGCTTTACAGCAGGGGACAGAACCTTACCAGTTTGCAGCTTGGACAGATGCAACACTGCTGAAAGCTGTGTCAATTGCTCCAGTTGATGGAGAGGCACAGTGTCCTACTGAAAACATCCCAGAGTTTCACAGCACAAAGTCTTCCACACGATCAAAGGGACAGATACACCCACATCTACACAGACCAAACCAGAATACTCTGAATAATTTTATTGTGGAGTTGATTACAGCCAGCACAGACTGATCAGCATCTGGCTCATGACACTTCTCTGATATCTGGCCTTGGATACCTGGCAACTCTACCACACTTGGAATAAATCAGATTCATGGGCTCACATTTGCCCCACTCTTGTACTCAACACCGGGCATTTGCTTTGGCCACTGATAAGGATCATGGCCTACCTGGGTTCTTGTTCTGACCCAGTACAGAATGTTTTATCTTTTCCTGGTCATATACTGGATCATCTGACCATGTATCATTAGATGCCTCCCATGCAGGAGTGACCAGGACTATTTTTATTAATCTGTGCCCACTTGGACAGTACAACCATCTTCCTTTGCTTTTTCAAAGTCACAGTCCAACTCAGGAAAAAACTGCCAACCCCTCTCCCTGTCACTACCCCAGGTGATATTTTACTGGTAGGGGAGGCTCTGAGACACCACTTTGCCTAGAAATCCCCCTCAAAAAAAAAAGTAGGTTACTGCTTTTGCAGGTTTTCATGTATAATAAAAAAGTTTTTTTTCTTTTCTTTCAATCTGCCAACATTCAGTAAAGACTTTTGACACGTGAAGATAGAAGGGAACTTAATTGCACACTTGGTTCTGACACTTTCCTTTGTCAAAAGAAAAGAACTTTTAAGATGAACTTTTTCAACAGGTAGAAAGTAGAGGTTGGAGGAAGGAGAGAAGAGCAGTGCTGACAGGGCCGACTGGGGATAGTGGATTGTTTAGAAGCCAAAATGACTGACTGTTTTCAGCTGTTGAAAGGAACTGTTTTTCCTCTAAGGACCTGATTCATTAAAACTGTATGCTGCATTTACATACATTTCTGCTGAATACCTCTCTTTGCCTGAAAGGCTGGGGTGATGCTGCCTTTTCAAGCAGTCAGTGTCTAGGTCCACGCAGATGACAAGCATTTAGAGAAATCAGGCTTGGATGGGGTCCAGCAGCACAGCAGGAAATAGGTTTCTGCTTCTCCTCTTAGTTAAGAGAGAGCTGTAGTATCCAAGATCTCTGTTCCCAGCTTGTACCACAGTGATAAAGCGAAGGGTAAAACCAGTTTAGCACGGTTTTCTTGCCTGTAACTCAGCAATGAAGGACCTTCTAAAGACCAACAAGCTGAGTTTACCCACTTCTTCCATTATGCCCCTGTCCCAAAAGACAAGGGTTACAAGGTGATAATAAAAACCCAAACTTTACCTAGGATGAGATGTGCAATGAGTCTCCTAAAAGGAATCATGCACCACAGAGATGCCCTTTAGTATTAGAAACTGCCCCTAGGCACAGTGATTTCATCTATGCTAGCAAAGTAAACCACACACACTCCGAGTCATCAGATTGCAATTGTCCATGTTATTAAGAAGTTAGAATAGTTCATTGAATTCTCCCAAATATATTCTGGGCAAGGTCTGTGAGACAACTCACAACAGGATCTATTCTCAGGAAGCCACAGCATTTAGGAGACCAGAGGAGCTTCACTATATGGACGTTATCAGATGGTGACAAGTGGTCTGTGGGTGTGAGGGTGGCCCTTGTCACCCTACACATCACTGGGTGGCACTGTGACCACCATCAGCTTAATCCAACCAAGATCAGGCCCCCAGCTGAGCGTCCTGGTCATCTGGAGGTGATCATGCCCTCCTGATCCCCCATTAGTGCCTATATTTCCAATACAGGCAATGGAGAACTATATGCTAATTTGGAGAGGTCCTCTTTCCTTCCTTTAATTAACTGAATCATAAAAAAGTAAGTGATGTCTATTCACCCATGGTCCAGATAGCACTCTTCTGAGGACATGAGCTAATTGGAACTGATTTGGTTTCTTTTTAAAAAAAAATATTGGTAGAGTATTCCTAGGCTAATTTACAAACAACAATACAACAACAATACAAGAATGAAAAGGCCTTATTTTCAGCTCTTTCCTAGTGGTAGATCCTATACAGAGGAATTCCAGGGAACAAATTTAGCCCCCAGGTGCTGAGGCGTGCTGAGGCATCCTTAGAAGCCTCAGGGAAGACTGACTGGGAGAGGGAAAACTGTAAGACCATCCATCCTTTACAAAGAAGATGGGCTGCTATGCTGGTGGGAGACCAGAGAAGACAGACCCTGAATTGTCACTACAAGGGGTCCTTCCTTCACAACCCCTAGTGCTCTATTTGTCTTAAGGGCTGGGGGTCAAGAAGGCAAGCCCAAAATATCCATGACTTCAACTTGCAGATAAAGCAGTGCCCACAAGGTACACAAGCCCATGTACAAGTATTGGTGTATTTACACAAAGTAAATAATAAAGTAATTTACACATTTCAGACATATTCTAATGCTAGTTCACCACTTCCTTTAACCATAAGCCTTGCTGCCAATGTAGGTGAGCTAAGCTAGACTTAACACTGCCAAACTGGGTCCTATTCAGGAGGAAAACTGTATTTTATAATGTCAGTATTAGCAGGGTTTCAAATGGAAACTATTCCTGTTCAAGAGATTCTGTATGCTGTTGGCTCTGAGAATTTGAGCAGGGAAGCCAGAGATGGATTTGTTTGCCTTTAATTTCTGCAACAATTCTTCTGCCAAGCAATTCTGTTATGAATGAGATCACTCAGGATAAGGTGACAGTGTTTTGGGAATTAGATTTATGGGAAGGATTACACCTGTCTTATTTAAGGATTTCCATTTTACTTTTAGACAAATATGTAAAGAATTCCAAGACCTTCTAAGTCAAGACAGATCACCCCTCGGATCCTCCAGACCGACTCCAATATTAGACCTCGACATCCAGAGACATTTAACACATTTCAGGTATGATTTTGAAAGAGGAAACTAAAATCCATAATTTTGATTTAGACTGCATATGATGTTTTAATGGTTTTTGCTCCCTTACCTAAAAGACATGCAAATAAATAATTAACATCCATAATCCCTGCTAGCTGTGCCTATGAAAAGTGCAGGTTTGCCCAGTGATGTAGTTCAAGTTTGCTGCATTCTACCTGCATCTAGGACCACAGTCTGAGTTTGAATAAGTTATTTTCTGCATCTACTGGTCAAATCTCCCCATCTGTTCAGAAAATTGTCTTGCTTTAGATGTGAGCCAAATCACAGCTCACAAGTCGATGGTCCAGAAGCGTAGAAACTCAAGTTCTGAACCAGTATAAGTTAATCAAAGTAGAAATAATAGGAGGAAGAAGCTGCATCCTTCCTAATAACTAAATAGTTCCAGAAGCTCCTCTAAGTTACTGAGATCATTTGACAACGGCTTACCATGACCATTTTATTGACTCTTTGTCTTCCAAAGCAGACTGGTCTCAAAGTACATTACCTGCTAAAACAATTTTACTTCACTAATTTCCAAACAACACACTGGAAAAATCCAGGAGAAGGAAAACTAACTCACACTAAAAAGCCAGAGACTGATGATATATTTAGCCTCAGTTCCTGAGCAATGTTTAATGTACTGGTTTAAACAGGCTTAAGAAGGTGTTTTGAAGTCCAAGACCCATGGTACATGCACACCAAGTCCAAACTTCATTAGAATTTTATCCCAGTTATGGATAAAAGTGTATAGATATTTTGGGGTCAGAAAGATTTATTAGCTCAGGAGTTGCTGTGCAATTTCATGTTTTTGCTTTAGGCGATGTGTCAGATACATTCAAGAGTGAGGTGGGATCTTCCAGAGGGCCACTTTGAAATAGTGGGGTCATCTAAGATATCTATCAAAGACAAGTTTGATGAAACATCCTGAAGGTGCTCCTGTCTTTGCTCAGGCCACAGAGGGGAATACATAACCTGCTGAGGCTACAGATTGTTAATTTTTTCCATCCATTAGCTGATATATGAAAAAATGAACATGTGAAGAACTGTCCGAGAGCTGTTTAGAGACCATAATATCAAGCAAGTTTCATAGTCCTATAAAGGCTTAGAATTGTGCTGTATATTCTTTCACACAACCAGCCAAGTCACTCCTCTTTCATCAGTTGGACAGAAAACTTCTGCGTCCCAATGTCCCAAAATCTGTTAGTTATTAAGGTTCTGATAGAGCATGAGGCACCCTGCAGACAGGTTCTGTGATAACTAATGTTTAGTCCCTCAGACTTTGAAGGGAATCCCAAAAATGCCCACCATCCCACTTCTTCCATCCATCTGTTGGGATGAAGGGAGAGGTAAGGGTAATTCCCTGTCTGCAAATGCACACATTCCTGACATTCCTGTTTGTTCTTGCACACATCTGTGTGCATCCTATGTGTGTATGAACACACCTGGATAACCCCACTCCTATTCTCATGCAGTGCTGTGCATATGCACCCACAGAGCACCCAGGTGTGTGTATATTTTCACTTATACACACACTCCAAAACACCCAACTACACTTGCACATCAAGGGAAAGATCTTTTTTTATGCAGAATGCTCATAAGAGGGATTTTAACGAGCTACCTAAGCTTGTGGAAAAAGAGATAATTCCCTATTACATGCACACAGAGGAACTGTGATATGAGGTTGCTAATCCCCAAGGATTCCTGTGTTTAAAGTAGAAATAGCAGTCAGGATAAAGCACTGAAGACTTCAGCTACAAAAACTGGCAACTGGTACAGCTTCCATCCTTCCTTCTCTGCTGCACTTCAGTAGGTTGGAGGGCAAAGCTTCTGCAGGCAGCTCCTGGAGCAGTCAGTGCTTTCTTTCATGTCTGCTGTAGACACTAAGTGCTGGGCTGAAGATGGGCACCTGGAGGAGCACAGGCCTTGATCCTACACAGGTGCCTCCCCAGCCTTAAATCAGAGTCTTCTCTGATTGTGCTTAGGGATTGATGAGTGCTGCCAGACCCAGAGGTGGAACTACACTCGAGCTACCCCATCCCCACTTTCTGAGGACAAATTCATCATTAAGTCATAGAGCAAACATGAAAACCCTGGAAAAATCAATTTCCATTACTAAGTGCTGAGACTTTTTGTCCAGACACAGGAATGTCTCTTTATTGTCCTCTAAAGGCTGATCTGTGCAAAGCATTTTTGAGTTTACTACAAAAGAGAGCAAAGTCAGCATATCAGTACCAGAAAAGAACCTGAAATTTTCTATAGTTTTAATGAGAGGAAACTATTTTTCCCACCCTGTACTTCCAAAGTGGAGAGAGCATAAGGATCATCAGGAGAGTAAAGAGTGAGGGCAAGAGCAAAAGAAAGAGAAAGGAAAAGGAAAGAGAAAAGGAAAATACTTACATAAAACTAAGTTTCTTTTAAAATGCCTTCTACTACTGATAATTCAGAGGTTTTTTTCCCCCAGAATCCCACAGAGTCATGTGAGGCTTCTGTATACATGGGCATGTACCTGAGTATGGATGAGGGAAAATCTGGGGAGTTCATTTCTCATGAAACTTAAACCAGGTTTAAATCCTACAGATGTCAGTAAAGCTGAGGCTTCATCTCTATTTTTTTCAGGGCCTTTCAGGTTATATAAATCTCTCTTTAGCATTGTAAGTTGGTTGGGTTTGGATTCAGAGCAGGTAAAATAGCCTTGGAACTGAGAGACATTTCTCAAATATCCAAGATGATGGGAAGGAAAAGGGACATTGTAATATTTAGAGACAGAAAAAAGCTGGATGTAAGTAAAACATATGAAAGACAATGAGAATAATTCACTTTAGAAAAGCCTAGAAATAGTAACCCAGGGCAATCATGACCTGTAGTAGGTGAAGACAAGTCTGCCTGGAGACACAAGAGCTCTGAGACACACATCAGAGATTTTATGTCACAGGTAGTTGTGATGGGAGATGGTGAAGCCTTGGATGACCCCCAAAAACATGATTCTGAAGCTTCTAAAGCAGCAGAGCTTAATGGTGACATTGCAGCCAACAGATTCTTCTGCTGGTTCTGGAACAATGTTAACCAACACAACCATCAAACCCCACCCTTTTCCTGTTAGGGCTGTGCAGGTACATCTGAGGCATGTCAATATGGGAAATATCCATAATTCCATATCACTCACCTCTGTAGTATTTTTGCACTACACACACATTTATGGCATCCAGCCCTCTCCAGAGCAGAGAACCAGACCAGATGAACCAATTATTCTCAGTTGTAGAGATCCCTGCTGTGAAGAAGGGATGTGTTTCTGTCGTGTTTCAGAGATGGATTGAAGAGACGCAGAAATTAAGACACCCCAAAAGATACACAAAAATTAATCTCATAAATTGTGTGACTTTGGACCTGGCCACTGGACCACAGTTGTCTGTAATGTTTGGCTGCTTCTGTGGTTCCTTGAATGAATTTGTCCAAGACCACCTCTTTCTGCCCCAAACAATTCCCAGGCACTGGCCAACCTTATCTCAGTCAGAAACTTAGGTATTACTTTCAGGTAAAAATGCTGATGGAGACTGATGGACTGATTGACTGATGGAGATGGGGCCAGGCTGTGCCATTTCACTCAGAACCCCAGGAATCTGTGTATTCTTACTTTGCTAATGCAGCTAAAGGTGACCAAAGCTATCCTCAGCTTCAGTTTAAGAACCTTACAGTGATTCACCTGTCTGGTGAATGTGGAGATCTAGGGTCATTTTAGGTGTAAAGGGACATCATGTTTCACACATTTCTGCCACTCAGATCAGCATTTAGGGTATCCCTCCAACTGGATCAAATATCCAAATTAATAAGACAGTACTTTAAAAAAAAATTATTTTAGATAATATTTCTCTTCTGTTGAGAGAAGAGAGCATATGCTGCCTTCTCTCTTTCATTCCACTGTCATATCTGAGATTCAGCCAGGAACCTGAAAGTCACATTGATGTGTCTTCATGTCTCTGTCTTCTTAACCTGCCCTTGCATCAGAACAGCTTTGTTGAATTTTTAAATTTTTAGCAGAATTCTTTTTTTGGTTCCCCAAAACCTCATGTAAACTAGAAGTTACCAGAACACCCCCAAAAATGACCCACATTCTGTTCTGGAAAACTAAAAACATAACACAAAAACCTTCCAAAGTGAAGGCTTTCTGTGATTATATTCACAAGATCTGTGTCTGTGTCTTCGCTTATCCATACAGATTCCCTGACCTCATCAACCACCCTCCTAGCTTCAGTTTCTTCACTTGTAAAATTGGGTATAGACACATCTTCTACATTTGCTTTTGGGACACTTGTGTCTCTAAGAATCTGTGGTGTTTGGAAATTTCAGATATCCTACTAATGCCACCCATCATATAGGGAAAGGAGGATATCCACAGATTCCTGCAGTTCTATTTGATCCTTTAACTTCAAGGCTACGTTTCATCAAGATGCAAAATCACACCCAGATCTTCTGTTTTAGATATAAAAGATAAAGACAGCAAAACGGCAAAGGGAAAAGTACTTTCTTGTAAGTGACACTTCTTTCACTGCAGAAACCTCATAAAAACAGACACACAAAAAATAATAGGTTCAGAATAGTAAAGTTAGGTAATGAAAGCAATCAGCATCCTCATGGATTATTCTGTGTTCTGTCGAGCCATCCAGCTGATATGAAACACCCTTCCTGTGAAACTGCTTGAGACAAGAGTTTTGTCGCTTAGCTCCTTGCTGAGCCTGGAGCTGTCAAGCTCCTGCCAGTGCCTGGCATCATGCTGACGAGGTGACACGAAAAGTGACAGACAAGAAACCAGAGCCTCAGACTTTGGGAGCAGTGAGAAAGTAACATCCTTCTTTCCGAAGGGAAAAGGGAGCAATGAAATGGGTTTTGAAGCTCGGCGTGTTCTTTAAATTGTAACAAGAAGCCAAGCCCAAAGAGTTACTTGTGGGTTGCCTTCAAAGATGTGCTCACCCCCTTTTATATATTGTTCTCTTTTTTTTTTTACACTTCTTTGCTTATCAGGATGTAGAGCAGCTTCTGGCATAATTCCAGTCATCTCAGTTCACAGCAGCAGCCTCCTGTTTGGATGCAGGGACTGGAAGAAGCCTGGTGCACAATAAGGTTTATGGTGAAATACCTCTGGTGCCCTCTAGAGTTCCCTGATTTCTAGGAGCTCTCTCGGTCTTTGGATTTAGCTAACTGAGAGGGACAACACTGATGCCTAGCGCTGAGACACTAGGGAGCAACAAATTGTTTCATTCTTTTTTTTTTTTTTTTTTTTAATTTTATTTTTATTTTTTTCTTTGAATTTTATGTTCATTTTTTTCTTTGTCTCTTTATTTACCGTAAGTGTCACAGTGCCTTCCTCTGGGATCTTTCCTTCACTTCCTTTCCAAGGCATTCCTTCTTTGATTTTTCCATCGTAAGGTCTCAATCACCTTGTCCTGCTCTGCTGATGAACAAAATCCTTTCTAATTTCGAATATTTTTAAAGGTTTTTATCATGGGTTGTAGGATACCATATTCCCTTAAAGTCACAATTTATGGAGTCAAGAAAACAGATTTTCATCTGTTTTCTTTATCTGCTTCATTAACAACTAAGTTCCATAATCATGGAAAAAAAATACTTTCATCAAAAAAAGGAAAAAATCTTGCAGGGTGCTTAGATTTTTAACACAGCACTTAAGATTTCTTAAAGCATTTAAGGCACTCTCGTGTTTCCCAAAGGGAGAAGGAATGTCCTCCCCTCATTTACAAATTAAAAGGCTACAAAATTTATTGCACCTTGTCATGAGCATATTTATAAATGTTAATTCTTGGTCTATCTCATTTGAGGGGGGCAATAGGGCTTCTCAGCTACATTTCCTCACTGGAAAAAGTTTATGGATGGTAGTAAATTGAATGAACCTCATCCATTTCTTTGCCTTCCTATAAAATAAAGATGAATCACAAAATGATTTAATCTTTGGTCTATAGCTCAGAAACACTCCACAGTTTTTGGATGTTTCAGGTCTGTTGCCTGGGCAATTCTTCTTAGTGTGGAAAATGAGTACCAAAGTCTAAAATATACAGATCCGAAATAGATTATCTTGGAAATTTGGGGCATCAGCTCTAACACTCTCCTCCTACTTTCTCCATGGCTTTTACACATGGTAAAAGGAGGTCCATCTGCTTAGGAGGACATGTCCTTAATACACTATGAACAGAAGGAAAACAAGAGGGCCTACTTTGAAGGCAACTTCTGTGCTGTTTGCTACTCTGATCCTATAGACTACTTATCCCTGTAATATCCACTGCCCACATTCCGATGTTTATCTCGACTATCAGTCTAACTTGTGTCATGGTTAGATCTTCTGAGCTCCTGAAGTAAAGTTACCACCATTTAATTTTCTAGGCAACCTTCACAGGACAGACCTTGAAATCAAAAGAAGCACCTCAAAGTCAATATTGTCATCTCTATATTCAGATGTTACTTGTGTCAGTGAAGAGATACAAATATTTTACCATTTCCTTTACAGCCATTAAATGTCATATCAGATCTTACCATCTGTCATCAGCCATGTGCTGTCGAATTTGGATAATCAGGGAGTTTTCAGATTCAAAGTTCTGAGAAAATCTGACCAATAAGTTCAAGCTTGCTTTGTCTTCATTATTATTTTTTTAAATGGCTTATTTATTTTAAATGAGGGTGTAAACATTCAGTGCAGATGGCCTCTTCCCCCCCCCACTGAGAGGGAAGCTGTTTCTTTTGCTTCATGTCAGAGCCTCACCAGCCTGGGGTATGAAGGAGTCCTTGAGGTGGTTGCCAAACGAGACTCCAAGCCTTCAGGCACACTTGGATCTTTTCACTTTTAAGTAAGGCTATCATTAAAACATGAGCAGACATAATTGCATCATAGCGCTGGGCAGAATTACAGGCAGGTCTGGATGTCCTTAAGCACCAGGGTTTGTAATATGTTGGCCTGATGTTCATTGCCTTCTTTCTGCAGCTCTCCAACACCAGAATCCGAGATTTCAGCCTAATAAAGTTGGTTTATAGGAGCTGTGGTGGGATGCACTACAAAGCTGAGAATATCCAGAAGACTCCATTATGAGACCACCATGTTTAATTTTAGGCTTATAAACCCAAATGAAAGTATGATAATGAAAGCAACTCCTTTCATAGGTGCGGAGCATACCAAAAATTAACCAATTTCAGTGTGAGCACAATTAGCCTGGAAAATCAGGCAGCTAAATCTGACTTTCAGGAAACACATTTTAATGCTTTGCCATTAATCTTCCGTCTGTCATGTCTGATTTAAATGTAAAATCAGATTTTGTCCCAAACTTGAAACTTACTTTCATCAGCAAAGGGAAATTATCCAGCTTTCTTGGATTTTTCAGAGACTTTAACTTGCAGAGAAGTAAAGACCACCAAAATTAGAGCAAGGGGAATTACTGATAGAAATGTAAGATAAAGTAGAAGATAATATCTCTCGGCCTTTTTATGCTCATTACCTAAAGTGAGCCTAATAAAATACACCCTCACAGGAGCTTGGCAAGGAGGGCTGGTTAGAAATTTTCTATAAAATGGTTTCTCTTAATAAGCTTCATGGGAAAATTAATAGGCTCTGCATATCCCCGTCTGTGGAGAAGAATTTATTCATCAGGAACAGAAAGTAGAGTTACCATGAGACTCTGCAGCATCATTTCACTAGAAAGGGTTGGCTTTTTAATAAGAAACACAAGGCTGTGTTGGTGAGAGCTGCCATATTTAATGATTACTGGTGACTGAGAGGCTAAACTGTAAAAGAGGTAGATCCCTTACTCACTCCAAAAAATTATTTCCTATGAGCATTAGTTTTTAAACCAGAAGACTGGATATTAGGAAAAACTTAACTGAAAGGGTGGTCAGGTATCGGAACAGGCTGTCCAGGGAAGTGGTGGGTTCACCATCCCTGAAAGTGTTAAAAAAATGTGTGGATGTGGCTTTTGGGGACATGGTTTAGTGGTGTGCTTGGCAGTGCACAGTTAGTGGTTGGACTTGAGGATTTTGGTGGTACTTTCCAATCTAAATGATTCTATCATTATATGGTTTGAAGCTACTGGAAATGAATGCATGAATGCAGATATTGCCAGCTTCTAAAATATATAAACTAGTTTCTTTACAAGTCCATTAGTATTTTTATGTGTCGCAGTATAGTCAGTTCCCCAAATCAGGACTTGGAAGATCACAGAAGCAGCGTAAAAATCATGCAATAATATAACCAGCAATGATACCCTTAATTTCCTTTTTCTTGCTTATTTTTATTGTAAACTCCATCACATTTTCATTTCTCTGAACTTCTGAAGACCAGAAATTATGGTAAAATGCAACACAAAATCATTAAATCGCCTGACTCCTAAAGTGACATGAAAAGGTTTAAAATACTTATACATATGCTACTTCTGGTTTAGTTTTTACAACTATTAAAAACATGAATTACAATGATGATGATGATTTTTATATTTCTGGTATGCCAGGTATTCCTAAAAAGAAAATAAAACTAAACTGAGGTATGTTTACCTCTTTTTAATGCTAAATTATAAAGATCCAGATATTTCTACCAGTCCAAACTTCAAGATTCCAAACTTTATGTGGTATTATTAATTGATGTCTGCAAAATACTGCTTGTAAATATTTAATTATCATTTTCCTCACATTACTAACTGGGGATAAATATAAATTCCTGCTTTGAAAAGTGCCTGGAGACTGATGGATAAACATTCTAAATGCGAGTTATTTGTTAATAGCCTTTTGGAGACCTTTTATAAAAGGCTATGCCACTCCCAATCTGAAATGGAGACATATTTCCATACTGAGCACTCATTTTGGTTAGAATTCACTTATTTTTGGTGTCTTCCCTAAGATAGCAGCTTTTCTATTGAATAGGTTTCCCATGTCTAGCAGACAGAAAGGTGACCCAAAAAAATATCCTGAAGCCTTTCCTGTGTGGGTTTTTTTGATACTTAAAACATCCTATCAATTGTCCATGTCCTGTAAAACCTCTTTCCCCTCAGTCCCTACATTTTCACTTTTTCCTAAAAGACCTGGAAAGACTGAGAAGCCAAAGTGCAGAGGAGACAGGTCACTGAAGGGAAATGTTCCTATTTCTGACCCTCACATGGGTCTCTGCATCAGATCAGGATTTACTGATGTGGTGCCCAAAACACCCAGAGAGTAACTGTAGGGGCAAATTCTGAACCAGCAGGGGCTGGGAAACAGTTATTTTTCCTTATCAGAATCACTGTAATGTGGTTTTCTTTCCCCCTCACCCTAACTTATACAAAGTATTGATTTCTAAAAAAAGGCCAACAAACATAAAAAATTAGATCCTGTTCCTCTTGTCTTCTTTCTTCCCTGAGCATGTTTAAAATATCTGAAATAACTTTTGAAAACTTCAATGACATTTCAACCTTTGAAATAATTTTTAATTTACATTTCTAAAGGAAAACTAAAAATCTGGAGGATTTGGGCAGGGGTTTTTGTTTTAACATGCCACTTATCAAAATGAATCATTGTAACAAAGAGAACAGCTTTGTTGCCCATAATAACCTTAGTTTCTTTAGCCCTTACATGATCATCTTATACTGTACACATAATATTAAGGCAAATGGCACTGAAGTCAGTTGCCTAAAAGCTGGTCTCCAGTGCCATGTCCCATATCCTATGGTGGTTGGGACATCCTGCAGTCCTGTGTCCAGCTCTGGGATCCCCAGGACAGGAAAGCCATGGAGCTGTTGGAGCAAGTCCAGAGGAGTCCATGAAGATTGTTAGAGGGCTGGAGCAGTTCTGCTACAAGGAAAGGCTGAGAGGATTGGGATTGTTCAACCTGGAGAAGAAAAGGCCATGGGAAGACCTTAGAGTCCCTTCCTGTGCCTAAAGGGGCTCCACGATAGCTGGAGATGGACTTGGGACAAGGGCATGGAGGGACAGGACAAGGGGGAATGGCTTCCCACTGATGGAGGGCAGAGTTAGATGAGATATTGGGAAGAAATTCTTCCCTGTGAGGGTGGGGAGGCCCTGGCATAGGGTGCCCAGAGAAGCTGTGGATGCACTGGATACCTGGAAGTGTCCAAAGCCAGGCTGGATAGGGCTGGGAGCAACCTGGGATAGTGGAAGGTGTCCCTGCCCATGGCAGGGGGATGGAATGAGAAGATCTTTAAGATTCCTTCCAACCCAAACCATTCTGGGATTCCGTGATCCTCACAGAGATGGTATCCAAAAGATGGTACCTGTGGGAAACTTACACACTTCTGGATCTGCAGGTGGCAGCCAGGAACAATGACAAGAAAAAGTCAATGTTGAAAAATCCCCCTTATTTAGATGAAAGGTGCAACAGAGCAAATCTACACCGGTAAATTCAACACTACCAGGGCAACATTGTTGGAACTGGGTTATTTTTGCCAATAATTGGTTAGGATTGTCCATTAATTCAGCCTATTAAACCAGCCCTATGTGAAATATTTTCTGCTCATCTCTTGAGCTTGGGTACTGGCCAAGGGTATTGGTCAGGGTCAATTCCCAACAGGCACTTCAGATCTCCCCCTGTTGGATGGTCCAGGAGTTTAGCAGCATGGGTATGGCCAAACCATGACAATTGCAATGAGGGTTGGAGATGGTATCCTGGGCTTTGCTGAATTTCCTAGTATGAATGCAGTCATACCTTCATGTAGAATAACCAGGTCATGTTCAAGAGCTATAAAATCACAGTCATTAAGGTTGGAAAAGACATCCAAGATCATCAAGTCAACCAAGTATGATCTAGAATTGTGAACTAACCACACAGAATTCCTTTTATTTACCTGAGAAGGGGGAGCCAGACTTTATGACACTGGAAAATTAGCAATGCTGGAGAGCTGAGGGTGTGGATTCTGTCTTGGCTTCTCTGAAGTCAGCAGCCCTGTGTCAGTCTGCACTTGCTGAGGGTCTGTCCCATGGTGTTTCAGAACTGAGGCTCCACCAAAAACAACCCTTGAAGCTGTATTCAGTCTGCTCTTTGGGTCTATTCCTTTCCTTTCTGTTTCTCCCACAGGTAATAAATAGTTTAGGGAGCAAATCTTGAATTTCACTATAGCAAAATGAGTGTAACTGTAAACTCCTCAGTGTTTGTGAGCGCACTGATATTTATGTCTGTGTGTGTATTTCTTTCCCTTCTTTTTTTTTTTTTTTCTCTCTCCTTCCCATTTGTAGTTTGATCACTCATGGTTTTGGAACTCCTGCAATATGTGCTGCCCTAAGCACTTTCCAAACTGTTCTCAGTGAAATGCTGAACTACTTGGAAAAGCACACATCGCACAAAAACGGAGGAGCGGCGGAATCCGGCCAAGGACACGCCAACTCGGAGAAAGCCCCCCTGCGGAAAACTTCAGAGGCTGCTGTGAAAGAGGGCAAAACAGAAAAGACAGACTAGCTACATCAAACAGAATCTATTTCGAGAGAGTCTTGCTGCTGATATTTTTTTTAAATATATATATCATTGAGGGCAATTTATCTCCAGTGGACCAAATCCAAAAAAGAAAAAGGGGGGAAAAAAAGAGAAAAAAAGTAAAAAGAAAAAAAAAAAAGAAAGATTAAAACAGAGAGGAAGAGAGAGCGTGAGAGAGGAAAGTATTCAACCCTAAGAACAGCAGTGTACAGTAATTGTGTGATGAAATTGTCACTTTTTTAAAATTTATGTTGCTCTAAACTGCTTTTTTGTGCACGTAGTATTTGATTGTTCTGAATGATACACTAACACTGTTTTTTATAAGCACTTCTGGACTTGGCTGAGGTGGCACATGAAATTTGAAGCACTTTCTTCTCCGGCAGCAGAGTTAGGGTCAGTGCATCGGTTGTGGGACACGCGGTTCCAGCATCCTGACTTTGCTTGCATGCTGGATAGATTGAAAGAAGGGCTTCCTCTGGTCCATCGGAAATGCCTGATCTACTCACCTTTGGGAAAACAATATGGAAATCTGGCAAAAGAGGAATTCTTGGGTCATGGGACAAATGACCTGTTGTACATGGGAATGTACAATAAAGCTGCACTGGAATGAGGCCAGAACCTGTTGGGAATCTGTCCTGACCATTCAAGCAGCAGCCATGGTGTCTCTTGTGAAAGGAGCATGGCAGACTAAAACGAAAACAAACCTTGATAGTCTCAGTAAGAGCCCTGATCCCTCTGTGAACTTCAGTTTAAATGACAGCATGGGCTTCTGTCCTCTATTTTCTCAGCCCCTGGTCCCACAGCACCCTGCCATACCTGGGTCTCTGTTCAACATGATCAATGCAGGCAATTGGAGTCACCTTTTGTGTTGCCTTGATTTTATGATGCTTTCTTTCCTTCAACAGCTTGTTTCCACAGCTTTATTGTCTTTATAAATCCAGCTGAAGTGCAGAGGTCTAACAGAATCCACTCACCGGAAATAAAATAAAAACAAAATGACAAATAAGACAGATTGGCTTAGTCCACAGCAGCTGACTAGTAATAACCTTGCTAATGTACTTTTGAAATATTACTTTACCACCTACCACACATCCTCACACAGAGAACATGGGAGGCATAGTTTGAGCTCAAGCCTCTTTGAGTCAAGGGATTTTTCCAATCACATTCTAACTCTTTCTTCAACAAGACCTTTATTTAATTCCTTTTCTTGTTTCTCTGACATCACTTTATTGAGGAAGTTAAGAAGGAATGGTGTTACTGGGAGGGCTTGATGTTGTCCATCTAAACTCTCTTTAAGATCAGCAGAACCAGACCTTTTCTTCCAAGGGACAATTCAACTCTTTCTGTGGTAGGAACTAATATAGTTGTCCATGTGTAAATGTTTAGAGCCATTTGAGATGTTTTAGGTAAGACAGCCACAGAGTTTGAAACTTATGACATGAAACCTTTAGGAGAACTGGGCTCACCTGGAGGAGGAGCTGAAGGATCCCAGAGACAGCATTAGGTAACTGTGGGTGACAAAAGCTCTCACACAAATTTTAGCTTTCTGGAAGTTGTTAACACGTATTACACCTTGGATGACCAGTTTAGACTAAACCTAGGGACTGTAACAAATAGCTGAGGGTGTTTAGAGACAGATGCAAGGAATCAAACTGAATTAACAAGATCACCCTCACCTTTCAAATTACAGAAGGCAGTAGAGTGATGATGGTATGATGCTGTTCCTCTCAAGGTCAGTAAGGACATTGCCACCACCATGAGAAAGCACCCTAGAAAGTAAGGAGTCCCTGATTGTTTATTTAAAGAAACCTGGAAAAAAATCCTATGCTTTTGCCTAGATTTGTCCTTGCTCAGGGTAGGTGTATAACTCAGACACCTGCTTTAGTGCTGTCCAGGCACCATCCTGCACTGAGGGAAACAGGTGTATCTCCATGGGACTCCATCTCCTTAACACACCAAGATCAGATAAGTGCCTCAAAAAATTAAACTTTATTAAATGGATTTAATGAATTTATACAGGTACTTCTGGAGAAATGAAATGCTAAAATCAAATGAACAGTCCTCAGAGATGTCTTCAGCAGAAACATTGTGGAACTGTCCTAGAACATGAAATACTTGAGTGTGAAAGTAGGTAACCATGAAAGGAAACTCATTCTGATTTTTCTATTGCCCAAACTGAGGGAGAGGAAAGGGAAAAATCAGAAGTTTGACTGTGTCAGATGTGCAGATTTGCCACATCTGTAAAACATGTGCTTTAAAACAATTTAATTTGAACCCCAATTTCAAGATGTGGATAAATTTAAATTACATTTTGATGGGGTAAAAATATAAGAAAAAGGTTTTTAAAATCCTTTTCAGTTTTCTCCACTAAAATATCAACTTGGAAAAGGAGGAATTGTTGGGCAGATAAAACTGTGAAACTCATGTGAAACCAGCATTTTATTACCATCAAATTAAAATGTTTAATATTGGAAATAATATGTATATAGCCTTAAATGAAATATTTGCCTATTCAGGATATTGTCCAAAGTCCCAACAATAATTTATTTCAAGACCTGCGTCTTTTGCCGTTACACAATCACCAAGAGTGTCTGCTCTGCAGGCAACAAATTATTTTTGGCCTGGATTACCCTTTGATCTATTAATATTAATAAATCTGAGCAGACTTCAAGCTCCAGAACTTCCAGTTTTTGACTTAATGGCCCCTGTATATTTTTGTTAATGTTCAATACAGATCTGATTCAACCTGATTGAACTGCTGTATGTTCTTACCATTAAGAAGTTTTTTCTATTTCCACGCCAAACTTTCTGGTTTTTCCCTTAGCATATTAGCACATTTTAAAAGCAAAACTCTTTTTTAAATGTGGCTGCAAGTTTGTTGACGTTGACAGGCTCTGTTTTTTATTTTAAATTGCACTTAATAATTTTATTGAGTTAACAATAATCATCACTGCTCTTTCTGCTGAACTAGCTATCAAAGCAGTTTGCTGGCAAAATGCCTTTAGTTTTTGAAATTGGAACTTTCTGTGAGGTTTTGAGCAATGAATTCACGGACGTTCCTGTTAAAATCTCAGCCAAGGTTCTCATCCACTTACATTCCTGTGCTGTCCATGGGAACATGCCCATGTTCTCATGTTGTGCTTTTGGGTTTTTTATTATTTTCTTAGTTCTAGTCTCTGTGGAAACACTGTCATCTCAAAACACTTTCATGACCTAGATTAGCCTGAAGGAAGTTCATGATTTGAAGTTAGTGGGTGCTCAGTGGTGTCATATTCAAGTATATTTTTACCTCTTTGACTTGGAAATTTATGTGCTCAGAAAAAGAAAAAAAAAATCTTTCTTTAAGAGATTTTGAAGTGTTTATTCAATGTCAAAATCATCAAAAGAATAGAGAAAAGTCTCCAAAGTTTCATGGACAGAACAACGAGTCATTATGACTGTTGGACCCCAAAAATTGATTCATAACCCAAGTGCTGTCTGGGTAGCTGGACCCTGTTGTGCTTCAGCTCATTGCTCAGCTCTGTATGAGTTACACCTTTCCTACCACCAATCTCAAAACATTTTAAATAGGTCCCTGAACTTACTCCTTATCCTAAACTCTGGCACATTTGACTCACAAAGACCAGCTTCTGACTCTTGGATTTATTAGCAAGTCACTCATGGAACAAACACACTGACTAACTACAAATTTGTTTTTCTGGAGCAAGGTGTTACTCACTGTGAGTACAAACTTGTGCTGACTAAGCTCAGAAGGTGACTCTGGCAGAGTAGGAGCAACACTCTCACCTCTGCCCCGAGATTTGGTTCTCTGTTCACAGAGCCCTCCTTTAGCACCATTACATGACAGACATGTAGAAAAGGGGGAGTTTTATCACATGTTGAGAACTGGAACAGAGTTCATGTGGCCTGTTCAGGGGAGGGAATGACAGACAAGCAGTGATGACCCTGCCACCTACAACTGAAGACTGTCAAGAACTTTGTCCTTCATGCTGCCATCTTTAACCCTAACTCCTTCTAGGTGCCATTCTGTTGCCTTGGAGAACCTGCAGAAAGGGTGAATTTAGACCTTTCATTTGCTTCCTTTATAAAGATAAACTCCAACATTTGTTGGGAAAATACTTCAGCTCTCCAAATCAACATGGAATCTGCTCTTTGAAGCTTCTCTTTAACTTTTCCTAAATCCAGAAAAATCTGCTACAAAGCAGGCACAATGTATAGTCCTTCCAAATCCTGGACCTCTGTGTAAATATTTCCCCAGTTCATCTCTTCCTTTGGACGTGACTCAGTGGCATAGGCGCAGCTCACAATTTTGCAGCCAGGCTCAAGAAGGGCTGTTTATTGTCCTAAGAGCCAGTTTTAACTTTACAATCTCTAACCACTATTTTTTGTTTGTTTGTTTGTTTCCTAATACCAACAAGCAATTTTGGTCTTAGATGTCTTAGGTATCCAAAAGGGCTGCTGGTGAATTCCAAGGTCATTTGACTTTCATTTATCCTTTGGATAAATAGTTCTTTGTTTCTAAGGACAAGAAGAAACAGCATTTATAGAAGACACAAGCCTGCAACACGAGGAAGAATCAATAAATTATACAGGAACTGTATTTATAAAAGTATCCTTTGCCTCTGCCCTCATTACAGGTTGAACAAGAATTCACATACAGCTGAGTGGGGAATGAGGGAGGAAGATAAAGTTATTTTCCTTTACCAGGTGAAGGTCATTTGGAGAGGTCTGATCTTTTTTATTGCTATTCTTTACTTTTCTTTATTTTGTACAATTAATTCTGTTCTGTACAGCAGCTGTTGTGATTGTATTTAAATGTGAGTGCGCACTTGGTCACCAACAAACAATGTCCTATTTATTGCTTTGGAGTTTTGTTTTGGTTATTTTCCTTCCACTTAATTTAATTTTTAATTCAGTGGTGAAAAACATAATCTTTTATATTTCTATTTCCTATACAAGCTACCTGTTTTACATGAGTCTATGAAGATAATGACCACATTTGATCAAACATTTCACGGCAATAAAATCTATGTTGATTTAACCCTGATCTGTGTGGTGCTTCAAAATAATTTCCATTTCTGAATAAAGATTGTCAAACTTGACCAGGAACAAGGTCTATGACATTACAGGAACTGGAATTTTCATCCAACAGGTAAGACATGCAAAGCAGAGAAATGACAATAATATCATTCCCATATTACAGCAAGAAAATCAGTTTTTACAGAGATTAAATTTGGGATTTATCCCACTTAAATGTGGCTATGTTAAATAGTTATCTCATCTAGAATCTGGTAACCAGATTTAATGGTTGTGTGTAAAGAGAAAGATTTAATGGAAGGCAATTTGTATTGTCCTAAAACAGGAAATCAGACTGGTTGGGATGACTTATATTACATTAGTGGTAGATTAGATTAGGAAAAGTAACAGGAGTCCTCATGTCTACTGACTCATAATGGATACACCCTAGAAAACTTGCAAACCCTTGACATTAAATATTTAGGGGTCCTCAGAGGTGCCTTTCCCATAATTGCATGGAAAGATTGTGACAATGCTGGCAATCAAATCCTCATCTCCACAGTCTCAAACTAATTATTTAATCTTCTCCCTGAAAGTTTACAGCAGTTCTTTGCCAAATCCTGCTTCAGCCAAGGGCCTGGGCTAACCGCCACTGCTCCCACTGCAGATTTTGATTCCAATGTTGTGCCACAAATTTTGACTCTTCCTGGGCAGAAACAGTGAGAGTAAAAAAAAAAAAGTCTTTAGATGTAAGTGGTATTCTCTTTAAGGTATGACTTGAAGAAACTCTAACTCAGAGTTTTAGCTAAACTTTCCAAAACAAATGGATCCAAAAGCTTTCACTAAAAAAAAAAAAAAAAAAAAAAAAAAAAAAAAAAAGGAAAAAAAAGGTTTTTTAAAAGCAGTTTTCCAGACATACAGTTTCAAAACTGTTTGGGAACCTGATGACAACCCTTCATTCTGTGTTGTTTCAGTGCCTCTTGCAGAATTGACTTTCTGAGCAAGTCTAGACAACACACCAAGGGCAAAGCTGCAGTGGCAGAAACTTCAAGACTTCCAGGTAGAAAAGGAAATGGGTTGGGAGGAAGTTCCCACATATTTAAACTTATTTTATCCAACTATCACCTCTGTTACCTAACAAATGAACTCTCAGTAATTAATATTACCCCTGTAATCTTCTAGGAAATACAATTCCCCAGGTGTTACAGTGAATTCCTCTAATCAATTCTGTATGTGCTCTTCTCCAAGAGAGAAAAGCAGTTGGTATCCAAAATCAGAGGAAATGCAGCTGTAAAAAATTCACCTGTATTTTAAACACAGTCACATGAGAGGCTGCCTTTCCTATCTCTCTTCACTTTGGTGTGTTAATTTTTCCACTCACTCCATTAAAACCAAAAGAAAACAATTCCACCGAGATTTGCAGAGGTCCAGTGCCAAAATACAAGTCAATGTGCACAAGTAGCCTCTAAGTTGTAGGCAGCGCAGCATACAGTAAGATGAAAAGAGAAAAATAGTGATAGGAAAAAACAAATCCCGGCCAGATTTTATATGCAAACTGCATGCAAAGAGCTTGGGCAAATTTGCATTCAAAGTAAGTGACCAGGCAAAAAAATAGATCAAATCTGTAAAATACTGAGTGTCCTGAACTCCAGGAATTAGCAGAGTTGTTCAAGTATGTATGGTAATATTATTCTTTGTGCTCAACAGCAGAGCTCCCACTTGTTATAAAGGCTGGAAAGTACAGTTTAGTTTCTAGGCAGGCACCAAAAGCCTAATCTAACAAAATGTAACCCCTTAACTCCTATTCAGGTTCACCTTCCCATAAAAAGACACGAATAAGAAATTAATGGGAACTTCAAGCCTTAATGGAAAGGGCATTTTGCTCTGGGCAGAGTTTATGTTGTGGTATTTTTTAATGGAAAGATATTTGAATTAGTGATATATAAATGCAGCTCCTGAAGCAACTCAAAATGTCAAGATTTGGAGGCTGGCCCTGTCTACCCTGGCTTCCCACTGCTTCCCTAGAAGGATCAGGGTCTTACAGCTTCACTGCATCTGTCAATGCCTTGTGTATACTTTGGATTCTTAAGGAAACCTGAAATGGTGCTGAGCATCATCTCTCAGCAAGAATAAATGAATATTGCAGCATATTCATGTGCCGTCTACATGCACAGTAGTAACATTTTGGTTCAGAGGCCCCCAGGTAGGAACTGGGGTTGCTTAATCTGGAGAAAAGGAAGCTGAGGAAGACCTTTTTGGTCTCGACACTATCTGAAAGAAGGTTATGGTCAGGTGGGAGTCAGCGTCTTCTCGCAGGTAATAAGTGACAGGAAGAGAGGAAATGGCTTCCACTTGCACCAGGGGAGATTTAGATTAGATATTTAGAAAACTTTCATCACGGAAAGTGTTGTAAAGCATTGGAACAGGCTGCCCAGGGAAGTGGGGAAATAACATGTGGAAGTGGCACTTGAGGACATGGCTCAGAGTCGAACATGGCTGTGATGGTTGAACTTGATGATCTTAAAGCTCTTTTCCAACCTTAACGATTCAGTGACTCTGTGATCCAAAGCCTTAGACTCGGCATGTGATGGCAGGAGGATGGTCCCATTATTGCTATCACCCAGAGCTATCTAGTTTTCACATGTGGGCTTTTTTTTTTACTAATTAATGCATTTAACACAAATATTAATGAACCACTCTGGGCCATCATTATGGTCAGATAGATTAAGGTGTTATCAAAGCAAAAAGCCTTTGCCAATTAACACTCAATGTGAAGCCAGTAATAAAATTACACAGAAAATTAGGAATGGTCAGCAGTGAGAATGTTAGTGGAACTGGTTGCTCTGTGAATAAACTGCTGGAAGTATGCCAAGATATCATCTCCTTATTTGTCAGATTTGGATCTGGGAAATGAGTGGGAAAACTTTCCCTTGAAAATTGCCTATGATGTGAAAATAAAAATGAAAGATGAGATAACAGATAAAAATCTTGCACAATGAGCTAGGGACTGGTGTATGAGGAAAACAGGTTAAAAATTATGGGGTTTGAGTCACATTAAAAGTTTATGTTTCTCCCCCTTTATTCCTATCAATTAAAACAGAAACTATAAATGCTGTGTGACAAAACCACTTTTGAAGACTGCATCGGGGGAATGTGCTTGTGGTGGCACCAATTGTTTTGAGTAAATAAAAAATATTTCATGCCTGATTTACAGCCAAGTACACTGTGTCAGCAGAAGTTGTATTGTGGATCCACTCTTTCCATTTTGTAATGAAATTAAGAGAGGCACCACTGGCCTTTGCCTACTTTTCATTGCTACCATACAAATAATTTTGAGCTCCATTTATCTGCCTTTCACTGAACCCTTAACAAAAGCACAGTTTTGCACAGGTCTCCTATTTTAGACACAGAAGTCAGGTATCAATTTAGACTGGTTGGTTAGAGCAACTCCAGAAGCTAGAAGCAGCTTAGTTTGACTAAATACTTAATTTTTAAATAGAAAGGGGAAAAAAACAACCCACTAAACTCACCTTCAGTTAAAATTAAATGAGAGAAACTTCTAATAGCACTAGGTCAGCTCAGCACTGAATTGGTGTCATTAAAGAAAGAGTTGCAGCAACCTTACCTGTTGTCCATCCTGTCCTCCAGTTTTTCAGGTTCAATTCATCCACCAGATTGGACAGTGTTTCCAATTGCTGTCAGTTTGCTGGTGTTACAGCCTCTGCTCCAGATCCTACACTGTTATTTACCTGCTGAGCTGATTCAAGGTTGTTGTCTTGTGAAAAAAAAAAGGAATCAGAGCACCTCAAAAATGGTCGCTAATTAGACAAGCAAGGATGAGCATATGAAGAATATTCCTCATGGCAACTAACAGGCTCATAGAAAGACTGCACCAGTGGGAAACCAAGCAGTCACAGATGAAGTTGTGAATAATTTGGTTTATTAGTTGGTTGGTTTTTCTGTGGTTTTGGGCTTTTTCATTAGTGCTGCTAAACAGACTGATCTCTGGTCCTGAGACCAGCTCTCACAGCATGGCCACACCTGTATAATTAAACTTCAGCTGGAAACCAGACAGGGAATGGTCCCTAGACTGTGCTGTAAAGGTGTTTCCATCAGATAACCAAGGATGTAGTGAGTTCCCTGACGTGTGGTGTCTTCTACAAGACACAGAGGTAGCAAGACCAGATGATCTGCGTGCTCTTTTAGCTATTTCAATCAGCAAAACCAATATTTGGGGCAGTGAATATATTTCAGTCTTTATTTATTAGTACATTTCAGCTCTGTGCACATTTTTTTGTTAATTGCCTGCCAAAACTTAAGCTGCATCCTATTCATTACTCATTCAATTATGATAGAAAATGGATTTTGATTTTTCAGTCTCAGCTGCTGTTAGTAACTTCTGGGTAGCCTTTCTCAGGAGTCTGTAACCTCAGCTTTCATAAGCAGCTCCTTGGCACTCACCTGCTTCTTTTGAGTAGTTGATTATGTTTCACTACATAAAATATTCCTATCAGTCACTTCTGACACACAGATCATCTTGAACTTTGTGCAAAGTGCAGTAAAGACAGCCTGCCCTCAGGAAGGTCATTAAAAACATTCCATAAAATATCTGCACATAATTCAGATCAGACAAATGTGTCACGGCAACTATCAACAAGGACCATGTGGGGAGAGCACCAAAGATGAAGCCAAAGCCAGAAGAAGTAAAACACTCATTAGCTTTTAGAATAAGGTACATTTTTCATTTCATAATGTTGAAATAAGTGTGACAGAATTGTGATGTAGATCTCCTGCAACTCCTGTGTCACATCTGTCAGCACCACATTTCCTGGAGTCTTGTCAGGATCAGAGGAAACCTCAGTGAAGTGAGCACTCCCAGCCTCCAATGTGAAAGGCTGCATCAACTGTAGCTGCTGAATGACCCTAGGATCAAAGTAAAAGTCCCACCTTGTAGGCAAAATAAACAACTATATTATTCAAATGATAATGTGTGTCAATCAAGATGGTCTGCTTAAAATAATAATAATAATAATAATAATAATAATAATAATAATAATAATAATAATAATGGCAATCTGTTTATATTCAAAAATGCTAAAGCTTTTTTCTAATGCTAGCAGCACTCTAATAATTCTTGGGAAGACAAACAAAAGTCTGATTCACTGAATAATATTTAAAGATGATTATATAAAGTGTGTCTATTATTTACCATGGAGAACAATGGGCTTTCTTTTATCTCCTCTAAATACCAGTTCAAAGAGAACCTCCTAGTTTCCTTCTTTCACCTAGTTACAGAATACCCCAAAAGAGTGATAATTCCTTTTATTTTCCAATATCACACTACATCCTTGATTTCTGGTACTCAAGTACCTTGGGGCTATCTTAATGACCCTGTTCAGCCTTTACTTGAGTCAATAACAGAATCCCCATGGACTTCAATAGGGCCAGGATTAATTCCAGACAGCTCTGTTTATTAGCAATATTTTTCCCCTTATTCTATAGGGTTTCTTGTATTCCTCAAAAATATGAAGCCTGAAAAGCAATACAACACGGCTTTTCCCCTTCGAAGGAGGTGGTTGAATCCAGACTGCACAATAGGAAAGATCTCTGATGTGTCCTACCCCTTTTTCCCTATGCTTGGGAGACTGTGAGTTAATCCAAGAGAAAACTTTTCTGGGAGCTGTTCTAGCATTAGAAGAGTATGGGAGATTCCTAGAGATGGCAGAGAAATGCTAAAGCTGTTTAATATTTTACAATTCCTTCTCAACTCCCCAGAATTCCCATTCTCAAAAATGACAATGACAACACAACTGGATTCTCTTTAGCCCCTGAAACCCAGCTGGCTGTTCCCAAACATCTCCAGGCCTACTAAAAACCTGTCCTACAACCACAATGTGTCCACTACACAGCTGAACAGCACTCAGACTGCTTCTGGGAGGAATACACACAAGTCCATATATAATTACTGATCTGAAATCACTGTGTATTATCTGTATATTTTAGAAGTGTGCGTTATCCACACTGAGTTTTCACAAGGTTTTTTTTTCGCTGCATTTCAGTTTCTGCTCTGCAGAGAATGTCAGATCATTGGAAGCAGTTGTTCTGATTTCATACCCATCTTGAGGGAACAGCGTGGCACAAGGAGTGGAGATGTTTCAGGGTGTTTCAGGTGATTTTTGTTTTTTTTACATCTAACACAGGGTTTTTTTCTAGATTCCATCTGAAATAGGTTTGTGAAATTTCAAGAATGAGAATAAAGGGAGAGAAAGGATTTCAATAGCAAGGATCAGCCTGTGGTGGGTGGTTAGTCTGCGGTACAAGGGACAAAACAAATCCCCCGGTAAGACAGTCCCTAGTACCAGAGACTGCTGCCCCAGATTATGGCGATAAAAGAGGCTTCCCCCAGAATTCTTTGTGTTGCTCTGTTAATGTACCGCAGTCCTGCGTTCCTGGTTGGCCATTTGCCTCCCCGCCCCCTCGCTGCCTTATTGATCCATGCCCTAGAAAGTCCTGCACTCCAGGTTCCTCCCGTTGGCCCTTGCACCTCGCCGCTCCCCCAGAGCATCCCCATTGGCTCCCATTCCCTGGTCCTACCTTTGTACCACCCTCATGCCCTCAGATCATTGGTCTCTGGTGCTTGCCCCGCTCCCCTACTTAAACCTGGAGCCTGCATTGTCTTTGGTTGTCATCCCTGGACTCTTTCAGGGTGCGGTTGCAATAAACCTTCATCCTTGGAACTCAATATGGGGACCCGTCCTGCCCCTTTGCCGTCGGCCCATATTGCTGAAGCTATCCGTGTGTTTGTGGGTGCACCTGTGTGTGAGTGTGTGGTTGATCCTGCCGAACAGCTTTGCTAAGGAGACGCTTTTGGAAGGTGGCAGCACCCCACGCTACGGCACAGAAGCCACAGCAATATCAGGCCAGTGCAATAATGGTTTCAAACCAGAGCAGACGGTCCAGTAACTTCTCACAGCAATTACTAACTAGTGCCTTGAAAGAAAAAAACAAATGCTATGGATAAAGGCAAAGGAGTAACTTCATTTGTGGTTGCACAATACCTTAAAATATGACAGCTTGGGGAGCTTTTAAAGAAGTGATCAGCTGTTGGGAAGATAAATATTTTTTTCTTTTATATCTTGGTGAAGCATAGAAGCTAATTTGTTGCTAAAATTTTCAAAATATGAACAGAAAAATCCACTTAATTAGATACTTAACAGTCTGGCATCAGTTCTGTTCTCACTAATGAATTTTCTGAGAACTCAATTAATAAAAAAATTAAAGGAGGATAATGTAATTAACGCTAATCAATATGGGTTTATAGAAAATAAATGCTGTCAAATGAACTTGTTTTTCTTGCTTTTAATGACATGACAAATTTAATCAAGTTCTAGAGCACATTTAACTTGCAACCATAAGGGTGTTGAGTACAAGTATAACAATCCATCAAAATGCTAAATGCCATAAATGGATAGAAATCTATTTGATCCAGAAATGGATGAAGAAGAGAGAATAATGATCAAACATGTAAATTCCTAATAGAGTTTCAGGTTTCAGTTCCTGCCCTGCCTATAGTTTATATTCTCATTGATGAGAATAAATAATATCATTGATGATAATGTTTGTAATTTGACTGAGAGATTGCAGAAAAACTGGTTAAGGGGAAAAAGGTACCATTGGTTGATTGTTCAACAAGCTGGATGTCAGTAAACAACTTGCTAACAGATGAAAAATTAATTTGTGTATATAAGAAGAAAATAATTTTTTTTTTTCTGTGAGATGGTAGAGTCTGCTCTGGAAGGCAGCAGCTCTGAAAGGGAATTTTTGATTGTAGGGGATGGTCCACCAAGCATGAGCTTGAACTTGAGGGCAGAAGGCCAAGAGTGACTTGTGTCTGACTAAAAAAAGGATATAATCTACTTATTCGTAAAGGTCATGTTGCATCTGTCACAGGTATGAAGCAACAGCGCGTGGAATATGAAGCTTATTTCTGACACATCCCTTTCATAAAGCTGTTGGCAAACTGAATAAAGTGATGTGGCATCCCTGGTGTCACCAAAACATTGTCTGAGTCTTTACAGAAAATACCTGGGCTCCTGGTGGACACCCAGTTGGATGTGAGCCAGCAATGAGTCCTTCACAAAGGTGGTAAAATGGTGTCCTGGGCTGCACTGGGCGTGTTGGAAGCAGCTGGGAGAGGATCACTCCTCTCTACTCAACCCTGGTGAGCTCACACCCCTGTCCAGTTCAAGACTTCTCAGTGCCAGAGGGACGTGGACAGACTGCAGAGAGACCAACAAAGAACCCCTGAGATGAGTAAGATTCTGCAGCATCTCTCATGGGGGAAGGCTGAGAAAGCTGTGACAGTTTAGCCTTGAGAAGGCTCAAGGGGAATTTTATCCATGTATCTAAATCCCTGAAGAGAGGATGCAAAGAGAACAGAGCCAGCTCATGTCAGTGGTGACCAGTGAAAGGACCAGAAGTCACGTGCACCCACTGAAGCACAGGAGGTTCCTCTGAACAGCAGGAAACACTTTTTTACTGTGAAGATGGCCAAGCACTGGCACAGGTTGCCCACGAAGGTTGTGAACTTCCCTCCCTGGACCTATTAGAAGTCATGGTCCTGGGCACCAGGGCTGGGTGGCCCTGCTTGAGCAGGGGGGGTGGGCCAGATGATCCCCAGAGGTCCCTTCCAACTTCAACCATTCTGTGATTCTGTGAAGTGTAAGATAATCTATCATGTAATGAAAGACAAAACAAGCTGAAGTTATTCGTACAGGGAACTGCAAGAGTTAACAGATACACCCAATCAAAAGATTTTACTGGTCAAGGATTCAGCTTCAATAAAACCCCGCATGGAAAACAGATTTATATCTTTATCATATGTAGTGATTAAGAAAGGAACAATTTATTGAGTTAGGCAAAGATTTTATGTCCATGGCCTTAAAAAGTAAAGCCAAGACAGTGTTATTATTAGTGCTTCTGCAGGAGCACTGTGGCTCATCCAGCAGTTGTTCCATGCGGATTTTCTGGCCGGTGTTCTGCATGAGTTACATTAACTGAGCAATTGCAGCTTTTGTTCCACAAAGCTGTGATCATCCCACGGTCCCTGGACTATCTTGTGGCTATTTTCATGACTTGCACAAAATAGATTTGCTGCTCTACTTCAGACTAATTCCATATTCAGAGGATGCACAAATGGAAACCCCTAGGGAATGAGAGAAGCTGACCAAACAGCAGCACCCTTCATTTGTACAAGAGATTCTACACAGCATAAGGAATTTTGACATAATAGGGAACTTTGCTGAATGTTGTTCTTGCTGCTGCAACATTGATCTTCTTTTTTTTTTTTTTTATTTTTTGTCAGCCAGGCATCTTCCTAGTGCTCATACCTCTGGCACGTGATCAAGATCTTTTTGATTAATTGTGTTCAAGGCTAGGTTTGACAGGGCTTAGGGTAACCTGCTCTGGTGGAAGGTGTTCCTCCCCATGTCAGGGGGTTGGGACGAGTTGGTTTTTAAGGTCCCTCCCAGCCCAAACAATTCTGGGATTCTGTGAATGATGATCAACAAGGAACAAGGTAAGTCAAAATGGAGCTTCAGTAAAGAAACTGGTGTGGATAAGGTTATGAACATGGGGGCAATCCAAGTAGGACTGGGAAAGGGAAGCATTCTCCTAAATTCCAGTCCCCCTCTCCACGACACTGATTAATGTCCCTTCATTTGTACTCCATGTGCTTTTAAGAGTATTTTTGGTTTATGTTTTCACTGAAGTTTTACAGATTAATCATTAACTTAGAAACAACTCTAGTTAAAAGAGAGGCTTTATTAAAAAAAAAAAACAAACCAGAAACAAGACTGATCATTCAAGGAACTCTGACACTGCTCTTGTGATTCCAGCATGTGAGAAAACTCAGTTTAAAGCCCCTGGAAAAAAATTTGGCCCTGAAAAAACTTTTGATTACCTTGTCAGAGAAAAAATTGACCATGATGAACCTTAATAACAAAGACCAGTGTTGTCAAAATGGAGCAGCAATTTTGAGAGCCATTTATTTAAGGAGCACTGTCATTACATCTTTAGGAAAGTATTCTGAAACTCCATAAGTAAACCTGTTTGTCAAAGTGCAGATTTTAATATTTTTTGCATTGTAAGTTCTCTTCTGGTAGCCAAATCAAATCATTAGATGTTCATTTCAAAACTAGGAGTGGGAGGAAAGCTAAAATTTGAATTTTCAAATCTCTCATTTTGATAGTGGAGAACAAAATGTTTAATTTCAGAACTGTTAAAAACGATTCATTTGCACGTGCTCATTCTTATGCCTGTTAGGCAGGAAACATTGACTTTTATTGTGCTTCTGCATTTATAATATGAAAGCAATGATATACAATTACCTTAGGATTACAACTCTAAATTACATGTTTATTTTAATATTAATATCATGTTCTATCACTAGAATGAATAGTGCATGGAAAGCAGTCAGGATGCAGTTAACCTAAATCAAACAAGTTTGTGCCTAATTTTGTAGGCTATGTCTGAATTATTTGCCATGACTTAACTAGCACAGAGTAGTTTATATCCATATTACTAAACTTTAAGGGACTGAAGGGATTCTAAATCAAGGTGGGCATATCTCTTCAGAGTCCTGGGAATAAGGTCTGGTCTTTCCTGCCCCCCAAACTGTGCCTGGAAACTGCCTGAAATTTCTGATATGAGCCAAAACCATGTCAGGATCCTGTGAACTTCTGAGGAATAGGAAAAATGAGTAGCCAGAAATGTTCCTTGTCAGATATTTCTTTATAGGGAAGAGGAGGAGAGGAAGGGAAGGGAAGGGAAGGGAAGGGAAGGGAAGGGAAGGGAAGGGAAGGGAAGGGAAGGGAAGGGAAGGGAAGGGAAGGGAAGGGAAGGGAAGGGAAGGGAAGGGAAGGGAAGGGAAGGGAAGGGAAGGGAAGGGAAGGGAAGGGAAGGGAAGGGAAGGGAAGGGAAGGGAAGGGAAGGGAAGGGAAGGGAAGGGAAGGGAAGGGAAGGGAAGGGAAGGGAAGGGAAGGGAAGGGAAGGGAAGGGAAGGGAAGGGAAGGGAAGGGAAGGGAAGGGACCTACACCACAATTACTTGTGCTAAAGTCCCTGAAGGCCACAGTTCAGCACATGAACAAACTGGAGGGAGAATCCAGGGAATGGTGTAAGTCCAGATACATTATGAGCAATTTTGGGAGCCTGAAATGAATTTCCCCTATAGTTGCAGTTTGCTGACTTTGCTGTATCTTCTTTCATGTACCCAGAATTTTGTCTCTCCCAAAAGCATTGCCTGTGGTCATATTATCTGAGTGCCTACTGCTAGAAAGCAAGTTAAGAGAGTGGAGAAATTAAAAAGGAAAGAAGGGAGGGCAATAGTGGAGGGAAAAAAATTATATTCTCAAAACAGATAATGGGCCAGGTCTTAACTTTACTTCTCTCCCCTTAAAACTGATTAACTCTCTCCTGCCATGAAATTTAAATCGATAATTTGCTCTACTGCCTACATCCTAAAATGGAAAAAGTGTATTTCCTCACATAAGTGTAATTTAAATAATGCTTTTTGGCTAAATCACATGCAAACACTTTGTATCCACATAAGTATAGCTGAACTAAATTAAACTAATAAAAATAGAATCTCCTAACTTCCTGTCATTTTAAATATTCAGTAAAACTAAGACCTCCCTTTAATGAGTGAGATTTGCTTATTCTTGATTTTGTGGCTCCGTTTACATGTGTGTGGGGGGGTTGTTTGGGAATGGGAAAAATAGAGAAATAAAAAGGATATGCTTTATTCAGATGTACAAGCTGGTTTCAGTGCTGGTCCATATCCCAGCTGAGAAAAATGAAAGATAACCTCATATGACTGATTTCAAATTTTCAAGGAAACAAGTTCAGCAACTTTCCTGTGTGTTTTGCTTGGCTTCTAGGAGGAAGAAGGTTTAGAAAGGATTAGTTCACTTTCAAAAGGTGGATGTGGAGATGAAGGGTAACCATGCAGCAGTGACAGCAGCTCTTGAGACTTCCCAGCCTCCCCTTTATGCTCAAGGGATAAATCATCCAGTGGTAGATTGTGCATAAAATCTTCAACTTAATGCTGTGTCACCTAACTCCTGCTTTTCCTGTTAGTTATGGGATGTTGTGAATTTGGAATTCAGTATTCCTGTTTAAAGAGGTTTTGGTCCTAAGACAAGCAAACATAAGCCAAGAACATGGAGCAATCCAAGCTCATCTGGAGGGGCAGTACGACTTGAGCAAGGCTTTGTGCTCCCTGTCTTAGGGAGCCAAGCACTTCTGAAGTTCACTCAACCTAAGCTGAGTACCCACATCAAATCAAAATAAAGATTAAAGGATAGTGGAATGAGAAAAAAATGCCTGAAATGTTCTTCATTCTTAACCTGGGAGATCTGATTTTCATTCCAGCTCCAGAGGGTTTGGGGTCTGTAGAACCGTTCTGAAGAGGGGATGCCAAAGCTGCATCCCACCACACTGCCTCAAGGCCAGGGTCCTTATTGGCATCATGTGGGTGGATTTTTTGGTGGAAAAAATAAACAGGCAGTACAGAGGGATAAAACACACATTGCAAACACAATTAAACTTGGATACAAGAGTTCTCCTCAGTACAGTAACACAGCAAACACTTGGAGGGGCTCCATTTTATACAGAGCCCACAGGCTGTGTGAGGCTTGGTCTGGAAGAACCAGACTGGGAAAAACTGGACATGACCCAGCACTGTGAGGGTTCACAAGCTGGGATTCCTGCCATCAAAAATTGGTCACTAAGTGGGTACCAGAGAGAAGTGAGTGACATTTGAGCTCATTTCTTATCACAATTAGAGAAAATCAGTGTGCTCAGTTTTAGGCCCCTCACTTAAAGATGGTGCTGGATTGTTTCCAGAGAAGGGAAATTAAGCTGGTGAAGGACATAGAGAACCTGTCCTGTGAGGAATGACTGAGGGACCTGGGGGTGTTAAATGTACCAAACAGTTTGGACCTGTCCATAAGGGTTCAACACATGTGGCTGAGCTTTCCTGGCTTGCTAAAAGCTGTTCCTGGTACCTTCCTTGCTGCTGGGTTTGGTGATGCCACTCCTTGAAGAATGAGCATTGGTGGGTTCAGGAAAATGTAAAATGATGGGGACAGAATTTTTAGCAGGGCCTGTAATGACAGAGCAAGGGCTTTAAACTGAAAAAAAAGAAAATTCAGACTAGATATAAGGAAGGAGTTTTACAATGAGGATGGTGAAACTCTGGCACAGGTTACCCAGAGAGGTGGTGGATGCCTCATTTTGGGACACTTTCAAGGTCAGGTTGCACAGGGCTTTGAGCAACCTGATCTAGTTGAAGATGTCCCTGCTCATGGCAGGGGGTTTGACTAGATGCCCTTTAAAGTTGCTCTCCAACCCAAATTATTCTATGACCCTATAATTGTATGGTTCTAGGAAAAACCCTGGTTGTGTCTGGAGTTGTAGCAGGAAACATAGATTTACCAACAAGCATTATGGAAATCTGGATTTTTAAGATAAGAGTATTGGTATTATTCAAAATGAAAAGGTATAAAGTGCTCACCAAAGCAACGATTTTGTAAATCCATTAGTAAGCCAACAGTAAATTTTGAGATACTGGTAATGTGATTTTTTCCCCTGTGAATCAAAGCTTTATAATTAAAAGCAAGCTTTTTAATAAAAAATACTGATTTCTGAAATACTTGTGAGAACATATGGAAGAAAAATTTCGGGGAAAAAAGGGAGCTGGTTTGGAGGAAAAGGTACCGAACACATTTATGAAAACTGTATTTTGCCAGAACTCAAGAAATGTGCCTTTCCATGAGCTCAGCGAGCAGCAGAGGGCGCTGGGATAAATGAATTTATTTGAAACTCCAGCCAGCAATACGCATTTGCTGGGAGCAGTATGCTAAGGGAGATAGACTTTTATTTATAGAGATCCATGCTGGATTTAAAAGGCAGAGCAGGATTTAAAACCCATTTCTGAAACATGGCCTTGGTTAGGGGCAGGCAAAGTTTAAAAAAAACCCAAACAACAAACAATAGTTCTGGAAAAAGCATATGAAATAAAGGCAGCATAACTTATTGAATTAATTTTTTTTTTTTAACTTCTTAACAAAGTGGCCATCATCTTATTGCAGGTCCTCTCCCCTCAGGGCTATTACCAGCTATTTCTTCAGGATGATTTGAATATTCAACCTAGTTTGTATTTCCACTTTTCTACAGTGAGTAGTACTCACTGTATTGAACAGTGGGGTATAAAAGATTTATTCTGATTTTAAGGTAGAGGTTCAAGCACTGAGCGGCCCGTTACTTAAAAATCAGTGTAAATAAGAACCTACAACTTTATCCTGAAGGAGGAAAAATTCATATCAGCAGCATTTCTAACAGAGGGAATTTGGGTGTTTGTAACTCCCAGTTATGGACGTGGACCTCTTGGAGCAAACACAGAGGAGAACACGAAGATGCTCAGAGGGCCGGAGCAGACAGGCTGAGAGAATTGTTTGTTCAACCTGGAGAAGAAAAGGCTCTGGGGAGACCTTAAAGCCCCTTCCAGTGCCTAAAGGGGCTCCAAGAGAGCTGGAGAGGGACTTTGAACAAGGGCCTGGAGGCACAGGACAAGGGAGAATGGCTTTAAACTGAAAGAGAGGAGAATTAGATTAGATATTAGAAAGAAATTCTTCCCTGTGAGGGTGGGGAGGCCCTGGCACAGGTTGCCCAGAGAAGCTGTGGCTGCCCCATCCCTGGAAGTGTTGGAGGCCAGGTTGGACGGGGCTCGGAGCGACGTGGGACCGTGGAAGGTGTGGCTGGAACGGGACGATCTTTCAGCTCCCTTCCAAGCCGAGCCATTCCACGGCCCGGGGGCGGGGGCGGCCGCTTGGAAGGCGCTGCTGCGGGAAGCGAGTCCCCATCAGAGGGCGCCGCTGCCCCGCTCAAAGCGCTCCGGAGCTCCCGAATCCCGCGGGGCATCGCCCGCACCTCCAGCGCCATGGGCAGGGCTACACATAAAGGCATCCTTTAAAAAAAAGAAAGAAAAAAAAAATTATTAAATATTCCTTTGCCATCACAGCTGCCAGGCTGAGAGCTGCAGTGCCCGTGCCCAGCTCACGGCTGAAAAAAATCCTGGGATTTTCCTTGGAAGAGATTGGAAAAGCGCAACCGAAACTGCCGGCAAACGGCTGGATTTTCCCCTTTTGTTTATTTAGTTTTGAAAGTATAGGTTGTGATGGTCAGTTTTGAGTACGTGTGTCGCCTTTTGGACGCAGGGTTCATTGAGCATTTGAGGAATAAATCGGTGCAAGTGTTGCTGTGTGGAATTGCTGAATTAGACTGGAGGCAGCTGCGGGGGTGGGGGTGCAAAACAAAAAAATGCAAAGAACCTTAATTTTCTAAATGAACACTTGTTCGCTCATCATGTTTTGCAAATGCAAGAGAAATGTCATAATAGTGGGGTTTAAAAGTCAGAATTTACTGTCTATACCAGTATGTTAGCAAAGAGCCAGTGGACGTCAAGTAGAGTCTCCTTTTTTTCACTCCGCTCCTCTCCCCTCCCCCAGCACACAGAGCATATTTAATTCAGGGTGCCACGGAACTGTAAAGCATTAGCAGTCACGAAGCACATTCACCCTGCCCTGTGCCAGCCTTCACGACTCAAAGACTTCCACAAAAGTGATGGCAAACTGTCCCTTTATGAGCTTGGTATTTTTCTAAGAGGGTCATTCAGATCTATAGGTGCATAAGGGTGCCTGCATGGATATCTCCGCATATCCCCATGCAGACAGCTCACATCCTTTTTCCTTTTTCAGCATTTTTTACCCTATTGCCTCCGTTGAAATGATCAGTCCAACCCACTCAAAGATGTGCCCTTTTTCTCCTCCTCCTCAGTGCAGCGCTGGCTGTGCTGTGAAAAAAAAAAAAAAAAAACAAACTCCTATCTGCTTTAACAACTTCCAGCAAGACCGTTGTCCAGCTCCTGCTGTAATATCTGGTGCTGTTTGCCTCTTGCCTTTTGTGGGTTGAGGTTTCAGAAGAAGATGCACACTGTGAAATGGGGAGGGGTGGCGGGAAGAGGCTGAGGGGAAAAGGGATGAATTTATACTTTCTGCCTTAATTTGAGGCCAAAGCGAACAGAAAAAGCAAAGCCCACCCTTCCCACCAGCCAACCACACACCAGCAAATGTCTCCTGATGAAGTTCTCCTCGTTTCCGAGATTATCTATATATATAAGAGCATCTTTACCTGTAGGACCTTTGAAAGTACAAAGGACACTGTGCACTTTCCCATAGGATCCCGTGCAGAATAACAAAGATTTGTAGGAACCTTACAGGCAGAGCTTGAAATTTCCAGAGACAGGACCTTGAATTTAGAAACACCTTCTTTCTCTCTGTCTCTCTACCTCTGTGTCTCATTTTTTCCCCATTTTTCTCCCCTCCTGGTGCACCAGCCCACTGCAAAGCTCGATTGTTTCCTTTCAAAGGCAGAGATGGGCTCTGCTGCCTGCGTCGGCTCTTTGCCGTGCAACGTGTTAAAAAAATCGGACAATGCGAAGGAAGGTTTGCCTGGGGAAAAAAAAAAAAAAAATAAAGGTTAAAACTGGTCTAACTCCTCCTCTCCCCTTCCAAACCGAGGGCTACCCGGGAAATGCACAAATCCAACTCTGTTTTTAATTGTTTTCTGAAAGGAGTAAACGCTATTCAAATTTGTGCAGAGAAGGCTTTGCTAAACTCCTTTTTTTTTCCCCCTTTATTTTTTCCACATATAAAGTATTTCTAAGTTATAAAATATACAGTCCAAGCCTGAAGTCTAGGGCTTTCCAGTGGCAATCACTGATCTAAATTTACTCCTTTTAGATTTGCTTGAATGTGCTTTGATGAGACGCTGTTTTGGTGTTTAACTGCATATGAGTGGATAATTCTGGACATGTAAATAAAAGCATATTGCATGTGGGGAAAAGCATCATATCTCGTTGTAAATGATGAATCACTTAGTGCAGAGACGACTTATCCTTTATTTTATCATAGGGAGGATCGAAAAAATAGTCATTTCATTTCATCCATCTATCTATCTATCTATCTATCTATCTATCTATCCATGCATCCATCCATCTACTGAAATAACAGATATATGCACTGCATAATACGCATATTTAATCCCTCTGTATCAACATATGTATGTGTAAATGTATAACTAGATTCACAAATATGCATTTAAATGCACTCCTATATAAATTGACCAGGTTTGCATGCACATGTGCATATGTAACATGTAGTCTCCATGTGCCTGCATGTGGAAGAATATATTTGATTTACATATATAAATGTGGCAACTAATATGTCTATACATGGGAAAAAGTTGCCTGTTCGGAGCTATATGTGTGTATAGGTGCCTGTATGTATAAATCTGTGTACGTGCAGCTGCGTGTATGTATATATTTTGTATGCCTGCATATAAGTCTGTATATGTGTGTATATGTCTATATCTAGTCACATATATGTCTGTAGCTATATGTAACTATGTAACAGATAATGTTTTTTACTATCCGATTGAGGTAGGCTTCTGCAGCCTATTGTTTCAGACAACAGATATAAGTTGCGATGGAAGAGGAACGTCGGATTTGGTGTCTGTCCCCCATTTCCAATTATAGATGGATCATTACAGACAGAGAAGTACTGAGAATCCAGACATCTGCTCTTCACATGAATGCACTCACCTCCTAGAGAACAGCCTGCCATCATGCTCTGGAAACTGGTTGAAAATGTCAAGTATGAAGATATCTATGAGGTGAGTATATAATATGCATATGAGTAAGAGAGTATATGTATATTTAAATATACATCTAGCATATAGATACAGGCATGGCTATATAATACATATATAGTTCTACATATCCATCCAGGCAGAAATAGAGACATACACCAGCACACACCAATATAGAGACGGGAAACCGAGAGTAAATGCTTAAATGCTTATTTATTTGCATATTTGTATTCAGCATGCCAAGTCCTAAACTTTTTTTTTTTTAAGGAAAAGCTGTTTGATGCGATTTAAAACATCAAAGAAATGATCTGGGGATTGGAATGAGGCAACTTAAAGGCAAGAGTTTGATTGTTTAGACCTCCAATTAGATATAATTCGATTAAATATGGAGAGATGTTGAGGAAAATTTAAAGAAAAGAGAGAAAATAGAAGAGAAACACAATCCGGTATTAAGGGACTGGATGCATGTCTTTCTTTTATTTTTTATTTTGCAATTCCAAGCTCAGCTCAACCTGGATATGGATTTTTTTTTTTCTTGTTTTCACAATCGGATACGTCTTTTAAGACTTTTTATACCTCTACACCAGCAGATAAGATGTGCATGTGTACATATACTGGCATTAATTAAGCGGCACATACATTCTTGTGCGTGTGTGAGTTCACACACCCGAACCGATGCAGTCGAGGGCAGCTCCGCATAGTCCGCGGACACGAAAAGTTGTGAGCTTTATCCAGACCTTATTTTCGAGGTCAAAAAGCAAACCAAGGGGGGAGGAAAAAAAAATCACAGCTCAAATACTGCGAAACCTTTCTTAATTTTGTATGGTTCCCTGAGCCGGATCTTTCCCAAAAGGGCTCCGCGAATGTGTTCCTTGTAAGTTAAACCAGCGTGCGGGATTTGCTCAGAAACGGGGAAAAAAAAAAAAAAAAGGAAAGAAAGAAAGAAAAAGATGAGTGAGGAATGGTGCTCCACAAAATCGTATTTTATTTTTTTTTCTATTGTTTGTATTTTTTAATGGAGTGGGAGGCGTTTGCACGGCGATCATGGGGGGAGATTTTCAGAAGGGCGCAATCTGCCACCTCCAGCGCGGGAGCTGCTCCGTGGGCAGGCGGCCGGGCAGGGACCGGGGACCGGGAAGGGGCCGGGGACAAGGAAGGGACCGGGGACAGGACAGGGACCGGGGATGGACTGGGTGCTGAGCAGGGACCGAGCAGGGGCTGGGGATCGAGCCGGGAGCAGCGACAGGGCAAGGACCGGGGACTGAACAGGGGCCGGAAAAGGACTGGGCACTAAGCAGGGACTGGGAACCGGACAGGAGCCGGGGCGGGACCGGGCAGCCACGGGGCACCGGGCAAGGACAGGGCAGGGGCTGGGCAGGGACTGGGTAGAGGCTGAGAGGAGAGAGAGGACACCGAGCGAGGGGCTGGCTGCTGGGCAGGGAGCGGGGATCGGGCAGTGGACGTGTACTGGGACGGGGACGGGCAGGAGCCGGACAGGGGCTGGGGATCGGGAAGCGGCCGGAGCCCGCCGGGGAAGCGCCGTCGGGGCCGCCCCATCCCCAGCCCCGCCGCGCCGCCCGCAGCCCTCCCCTCCGGGAGCGCCTTGGCACTTACAGAGGGGAAACTCCCGGGAAAAGCGCAGAAAGAGACCCAGGCGAGGTACAGCTCCGGCTGCTCCCGGCCGGAGAAAGAACGGGATGGAGGGAAGCGGGGTGGGGACCCGCCGGCCGCACGGGAGATATGTCTCCACTCCCAAAAGCTGCCGTCAAGCTAATTATCATTGGCAAAAGCCGGCATCTGCAGAACGAGCAGAGAATGAGCACACACGTGTGCGTGTGTGCGTGTGTGTGTGTGTTTGTGTCCCCGCGTGTCCCCAGCCCGCTGAGCCCTCGCTGCCTCTCCCTCCCCATCTCCAGGCGCTGCCCGGCCATTGTCTCTGCCCGCAGCAGCAGGCGACAGAACATCTCCCCTCCCTGGCTGCCGAGGTCGGGGATGAGGGCTTTTTTTCCACCCTGCTTTTGATGGGGCGTTTTAAAGCTCTGTGGATTTACGGACACCCGCGTTTGTAGATTGCCGTGGGAGAGAAGAATTGGGGGAGCGGTTGGGTGGGATTTGGCTGCGGGCAGGGCACATCCTAACTTGGGGATGCGCTCCAGGGCATTTTGCAACGTGTAGCCTTACCAGGGAAAAAAAAAAGAAAAAAGAAAAAAAGGGGAAAAAAATGCTGTCTCTTTTTTAAAGAGCTGAAACCCTCTATATTTATGTTAAAAAATATTTCGGTCTCTTCTGTCCGATTTATAATTAACAACACGATGGTAGAGGCGTCAGCCACTTAAACTGAATCTGTTCTTAAAACAAAAGTGTGTGTGTGTGTGTGTGCGGGGGGGCAGCTCTGGGAAGTGTGAGTCTATTTAGGAAGGAACGTAAGTTGAACTTTAACAGAAATGGCAGACAGTCCAGTTGAACGGGTTCCTGCAACATCAAAAAGGTTTTATATCGCCCCTGGCTTTGCCTCAAAACTATAAATTTACTATCCTTTAAAATTCTCTCCATGCATTTCACATTTGGGTGGAAATCGTGAGATCTATGTACGTATTTTTTTTTTTTTTTTCATATCGGGCAGTAGAAACAGGATTCAGAAAAAAAAAAGAAAAAAGAAGTGGAGCCCAACTTAACGCAGATTCGAGTATTTATTTGGGTATTGAGAATAAATACGCTCTTTAACACGCGCCAGAAGGGCTTAATCTTCGCTGTAAATAGACATATATTACAGTGACTGCACATTTCTTCTTCCATTCTTTTAAAAATTACAAAAAAAAAAATTAGAAAAGCCTCTTTTTTCTTCATTATTTGCTTAAAAACCCCAACAACAAACTGCAAGAGCAAAAGCACCAAAGGCAATCAATTCCTCGTATTAGGAATGTATAATTAAATATATATTAAAACAAAAAGGAAATATGTTTTCTTCTTCTTCTTCTTCTTCTTCTTCTTCTTCTTCTTCTTCTTCTTCTTCTTCTTCTTCTTCTTCTCCTTCTTCTTTTTCTTTTTCTGAGCCTCTAGCGTTGCTTCATCTCACTTCCTTGCTTCAGCTCAGCAGTGTCTACTTTCCGCATCTTCCTCCGCTCGAGTTAATTGAAGTTCTGCCTCTTCCTCGCTAAACTTTTTCCCCCCTCTCCCTCTCCCCAAACTCTGCCTCTGCCAGCCCCCCTCGTCTGATTACATCTAGTAATTCTCCACTGAATGAACGTCATTTACAATAGTAGGGGAGCTCTCGAGCTGGCTGCCAGCTTCACGCTCCATTTGGTCCTGCATTCTCCCTTTAAAGTAGTCGTGTAATATTAATAGTCATGAATATCAATTATTATGAGGCGGTGTAGAGAAGGAAAGGGAGGAAGGGGTAGCGGAGCAGTCTGAGCCTAGCCTTGGGTTGAAGAGGATTGTATTTGGGAGCTCAAAGGCGAAAAAAAAAAAAAAAAAAACAAAAACCAACCAAAAAAAGACCAAAAAAAAGGAGGAAAAAAAATCCCCGAGAGGGAGGGGTAAATCATATATGTAGATAGAGGTTTCCAGGCTCGGTTTTGGGGGCATTGGTCTTTTTTTTTTTTTTTTTTTAACCTTTTTTTTTTTTGATGGATAGACTTCGAAATATCTCAAGCTGTTCTCCTGTGTCCAACACGTCCCTTTGCAGATCTCCTTGATATTTTTCCCTCCAATTATTAGTATTATCACCATTATTTTATTTTTAGCTATTACAAGACTTTTTTTATTTCCAGATGTTAGTCCACACCTATTCCGCCATGGTGAGTTTGGATCCATGTTGTACTAGAATTGCATGTTCTCTCTCTCTCTCTCGATCTGTTGTGTCTCTCTCTCCCTCTCTCTCTCTTTTTAAACGCCTTTGGCTTGGTAATTTAGCACAATAATTGGAGGAGGCTTGCAGCTGCTTCTCCCTTTTTGCATTGTGTGTTCCCGATTTGAGCTAGGGGAGTCTTGGGGGAAGAGCAGGGGGGAAAAAGAACTTTTTTTCCGTGTTGTTTTGTTGTTGGTTTTTTTTGTTTTTGTTTTTTTGTTTTTTTTAAAACCATGTGTGCCATTGCTTGTGGGGGTTTGAGCTACACTCTGTGGAATAGATATTTTTCTTGTTTACTTTAGCCTCACAGCTTCAGTGCGTTGGAGTTGGACAAAACTCCTCTCCCACCTTTTCTCTGAAGCCTCTATACACTTCCCCCACCCCCTATCCCCCCACACACCCCAAAGACTTTTCATTACAATTAACCCCCACCCCATTCTCTGGAATATAATATTGAAAAAGGAAACAAAAGACACTGGAAGTTGCTGCAGAAATCATAGCGGCTGGATTTGTTCAATACTGATGTTTCATTTTTATTTTATTTGAATTTTTAAAAAATTATTTTTAAGGGGTAGACTCCCTTTAAGCAAAGATTCCCTGTAAATTTTATTTTGGCTTTCTTTTTTTTTTTCCCTTTTTTTTTTTTTATTTTTTTTTTATTTTTCCCAAGTCCTTTTTCGCACAACTTCTCACCTCGGAGTCTTCCGAGGAGTGCAACTTTCTTTTTGGGCTTTTCCACGTGAAAATGGGTTGGTGATTTTGAGTTACAGGACTTCAGCAGAGGGAATAAAGAGAGGTTGGGAAAATTTAGGCAGGAGAAGGGGTGGGTTGTCTGCATAGAAGGGTGTTCTGGTGCTCTTAATTTATTATTTTTTTACCTTTGGTTTGATTTGAGGGGGCTGTGGATGGGGAATTATATTACTGGTCTGAAATTGCAGATCGTACATGTATTTGGAGCACCAGTCCTACATTTTTAATTATGATATTTAGCAATTCTCCCTCACACCCCCCGCCCCCTTCCCCCTTCTTGATTGTTTCTGGGAATAGACACGATGTGGGTGCTAAACACTGGAACACTTCTAATAATTGGTGGGGGAAGGGGGCACATCTGAATCCCACTTTCCAACTGTTTATAATTTATTTTACTTCGGGGTGGGTTTGTGCTCCTTTTACTTTTTTTTTTTTTAAAAAAAGGTCCTCTTTTTTTGTTGTTGTTTGTCTGTCATTCCGCTTGTAGGACCGGCATGATGGAGTGCCCAGCCACAGTTCCAGGCTGTCCCAGCTGGGATCCGTCTCGCAGGGACCCTACTCCAGCGCTCCTCCGCTCTCTCACACCCCATCCTCGGATTTCCAGCCGCCTTATTTCCCACCCCCCTATCAGCCTCTTCCTTACCACCAAAGCCAGGACCCTTACTCCCATGTCAATGACCCCTACTCCCTAAACCCCTTGCATCAGCCCCAGCAGCACCCCTGGGGACAGAGGCAGAGGCAAGAGGTGGGATCAGAAACCGGGTCACTGCTGCCACAGCCTCGGGCCGCCCTGCCGCAGCTCTCGGGACTGGACCCCAGGCGGGACTACCACTCAGTAAGGAGGCCAGATGTCCTCCTGCACTCAGCTCACCATGGCCTTGACTCCGGCATGGGGGACAGCCTTTCTCTGCACGGCATCGGACACCCGGGGATGGAGGAGGTCCAGGTAAGGCACCGCGTTTCTTTCTCCCGGGCAGTGCAGCTGGAGCCCCTGTCCCTGGGCTAGGAATGATCGCTGAGGGGTTTCCAGCAATATTTCTGTGGGTTGCCATTCTTTTTCCACACTGGCTTTGTAACTCTGGTACTCCCCCCCCCCCTCCCCCCTCCACCTCTATTTTTCTTTTTTTTTCTTTTTTAAATAAGAGATTTTATTTCCTTGCTGTCACGCACAGGCTCTGCTTTATAAACCCTCCCCTACATGGCAAAGCAGCAAAGTGCAGGGGGAAGGCAGACATGCTGCTCTAAATATTCCACGTGTTTCAAAAGCTGGCAGAGTTCAAGCTTGGCTTTTCAAATTCCAGTTATTTCCCATGCAATCTCAGCTTCCACTCCCCTCCACCCCCCTCTTTCCCCCGCCCCCCTCCCCCCCCCCCAACCAATTTCCTGCCGTTCAGAGATTTTGATGAAACTGTCGAATTACTACATTTTTCATCCGGGAGGGAGGGAAAATATAAACAAACCAAAAGCAATAACTGGTGATCAGGAACAAGTCCCGTGTCCGTCCCCCCACCCCCCCTTATTTGTTAAGTGTGCTTGGTAGGGTAGCCCTGATTTTAAATAGTTTCATTCCCTCTTTTGGATAACAAAGGAGTTTCGTCGGGCTCAAAGCACAGTATTTCCCAGCTTTCTTCCATCCCACGCGAAACTCATCATCACGTGTTATTTCCTAAAACCAGAAGGACCCTTAACAGCTTCGGTGCTGGGGTGGTTTGCACCTTGTTGGGGCAGGGCATGGCCAGCCCGTGTGAACCCTCGAGGCGGAGGCTGGAGCCTCCTGAGTCCAAGTCCTGCCTTAGGCTTTCCTAATCGGAATTTTGTGGGTTCCCCTCCATGCGGCTTCGGTTTTGGTTTGGTTTGGTTTTTTTCCACAAAATTTCTTTGTCATATATCATATCTGTACATGTATTTAGTCTTGGGCTAAATAAAGATATGGACTACTGGATGAAATAACGACTTCAAAGTTACAGAAAGGGGAAAGGAAAGGAGAAAAGAGGAGCTGGGAAGATAAAAAATAGCCGTGAAAAAGGATGCTGCTGAACATGAGAGGAATCAGCGGCAGGGAAGCGGAGGGGATGCATTGCTTTGGCTTGAGGCTTGTCTTAGGGCTGCACGGGAAAATCCCCGAGCTTTGCTGGGGCGAAGTGTTTTAGAAATAGAAAGGTTTTGCTGTTTGGATTTGCTCCCGCCTCCGAGCTCATTGACCGTCGGGTCGCTGGTTTCTGCGGGTTTCCAAGGTGGCTTTGAGACCTGGGGGCAGCCCCTGACCGCCACGGGCGCGATGCGCAGGTCTCGTCTCGCATTCCTGGCTCAGACTAAGTGGTTTGCAAGTCAAGGCGAGTTTTACCTCTGTGAATGCAGAGAGGGGATCGCTCTCCTCCTTTCTCTTTGCAGCCGATAGGCGTTAAGTACTGTTTGTGCTTGGATATTTACACTTTCCCCAAAGAAAAGCCGGTAATTGTTGTGCTTTTGTGAGAGAGTAAAACAGAGGAGAGAGAAGGGAAAGGAAAGAGATAAGAAAGAGAGAAGAAAAAGATGAAAGGCAGAAAGGACGAAAGGAGAGAGAAAAGGAAGAAAAGATAGAGAAGAGAGGGAAAGGAGGGGGAAGATAGGGAAAGAGAGAAAGACATAAAGAAAGAAGGGAAGAGAGAAAATAACAGGAAAGAAGGAGCTCAAATAAAGCAGCCGTCCATCCGTTTCCCAATAAAACATCCATTCTGCGGGAAGGGGACTGCACTCTCGGGAAGTGCCTCCCCCCGATGTTCCGAGAGCAGCGGGGCCACCCGTGGCCACCCGCGACCTGCTCGCCCGGGCTGGCCGGGCCAGGGTGGGTGCGATGGGATGGGGATAGGATGGGGCAGACGAAGCTGTGGACCAGCAGGGTTGGGGTTCTTGGCTTGGGGTGCTGAGACAGCAGGAAATTAAACAGGTCCTTTATTTCTGAAAGTTTGTTCCAGGTTGGGGGAGGAGGGGAAGAGGGAGAGGAGGGTATCCCAAGGAGAAACACGTGAAGGAAGAGGTGTCCAACTGCAAGTTAACACAGGCAGGAGGGAAAGCAGCCCAGAACTCGCTGCTGCCGCTCAGCATTTTCTATTCTCGTCCCCCCACTAGTGACAGATGAGGCTGGGCAGTTTTCCATCTTGATATTTAATATGGATTTATTCTAGATTCGAGGAACCTTTTCTAGCTACAGGGATTTTTATTTAGGCGACGTATACCCATTATCCACCATCGCTAGATTAAATTTCCAGGAAGGGTTTCAAATACTGGGTTTTTTCATTTTCTTTAGTAGTCCAAAAAGTTGAACGGATTTCGAGATATGTAGTTGGATAAAGATATTTCTCTTTGCTTTAGCATGTGCATGTCTGATCAAATATGTGCCATGAGAATGGGCTAGGCTGGGAAGGAGGCAGAGAAAGAGAGTGCGTGACAGAAAGAAACAGTGGTTATTTTATAAACACCAAATCTAGTCCATGTGTGAGCCATTGTCCAGGGGTAGAATTAAGTGATTGTAACACGATAGCGCTCTGTTATTGTAAACAGGACATACTGTATTGCTATTGCTGCCCCTCTCGAGAGGAATTTTCAATCTGCGATTTACAACCTTCAGACAGGGAACAGAGAACCCAAGACCTACTTATTGAACAAAAATTTGCGTCATCTAATAGGGGCTCTGAAAAAAAATCCACCATTGCAACCCCAGATATTTTTTCCCTCCACCGGCTGGGCAAAAGTATGGTTATAGTAAGGAGAGATTCGATTAAGGAAAAACGGAGGGAGAAATTCAGATTCTTTACACTCTTTGAAAGAAAGCAAAGAGCTCCGTTTTTAAGATTTTCACTCAGATGTATCCACAGGAGTCGAATAAGGTGGCTATAGATAGTGCCTAGGAAGCCTCATGCTATCAGGTTATTGGAGGAGGGAAGGGAGGGGAATCTTCCTCTCCAGATTTTCTAAGTATATCTGGAAGCTCATCACCTTTCCCCTCCCTGCACACACACCTCCGCTCCTCCTCCTCACTCACACTGCTGCTATGTGCTAGCTAGAGACACGGAAAGTTAAGTTGCACCAAAACACCCAAGTCTCTTATAAAGTAACCCCTGGTATCACTTTTAACTAAAGAAGTCTAGTAATTAAAAGTCTGAGTTGTTTTTCCACGTTTCCGCATGCAGTCCTAATTAAATCTTTACGATCCTCTCTGTGACTATTAACTGCCAGCATGCTGAGCGAATATCCTGTACAAAAACCCAGCAGGAGGGCGTAATTAGATAGAAAATCAGACAGGAGTCTTCTCATTAACTACAACAACTAACCCACGTTGCTGATGGAGCGAGCGGAGTGCACACACACACATAAAGGGTGTGCGCAACCATCGACTCCAGAGATAAGGTGAGGTAAGGAGGAAAGATGGGAAAAAAAAAATAAAAGAGAAGGTGATGTTTCACGTTTACCTCCGATTCTGTGCCATGGAGGTGCGCCACGCTGCGCTCCAGCAGGCTGCAGGGTTTGCTCATCATCCCTCGTTGAGAGCTGCTCAGGGAAAGGAGGGAAGACTTTGTAATTTTATTTTGTGCCCTTTAGGTATGTAGCCTATTGATTATGAGAGAGACACACAGCCATGCCCAAACACAGCACATAAGGCACCGCTCTGTGGGTGCGTGTGTGCGTTCGTTTGAGGGTGGATTCAAGGAAAATGAAAGGAAAGATCTCATAGAAAATATTGCTCCATCACATTTTGGGGAGATGTAATTTTCTCCTAAGTCTCGTTCCATCTGGAATGTCTCCGCTGAGCACAGAGACGGAGATAAGGGCCGGATCCGGATAAGCTCAGCCTTTCGCCGTAGCAAAGATAAAGTTAAAATAATGGTGAAGTAAATCATTGCTTTGTTGTAAAGGTGTTTTGCTTAACAAGGAGAAACGTGACAACTTCCCAGATATGCAATAACACTGAAAAACCCAAACCCTTTAGTAATAGTAATGGGAAAAATAAAATAATAAAGCCAAGAAACCCACAGGTCCCCCTTTTCCCCAGAATTTACCCTAAAATGGAACCTGTTGGAATTCTGCAATAAATTTTTCTTATGACACCTCTTCTCTTTCTGAGATGATTTTACAGTACCGAGTGCAGATTCAGCAGTAATTTTGGCTTGTTTGGGTTTTTTTTTTTGTATATACCACTTTCGTTTTGAGAAATGAAACCCAGCATTTGCTGTGTCCTCTGTGCCCGTCTTTGTTCTCTTCCCTGCTAAAGAAGTTAATGCCATAATAACAGGTGTGCTCCTCAGCGGGCTGAAAAGAGAGGGGGATAAGGGGGGAAAACAAGGCTTTGAAATCGGGAGACTTTTTTTCCTAGGCAATCAATTTGATGGTTCATACTTTTGATAATGTGTATCCCCGCTCCTCCCTCCCCGTCCCCACTAATTCAGGACATGGCAGCAACCTCGCGAGCTGTAAATCTCTTTCTGCTCATCCCCTATATGATGTGGGCGTTGCACTGCGCTCCGAAAGGCTCAGGCTTTAATTAAAAGTCCATAATGTAAACTATGATATATAAAAAGTAAATGGTCCTTGAATTATTAAAATGTAGCAGGGTTAAGCAAACAAACAAAAAAACAAAAAAGAAAAAGGAGGAGGGGGAGGAAAGGGGAGGGAGCATTTAAGTTGTCCTTAATCGTGTTCATTTATGTCATGCAATAGATCTTGCAGATGTTGCCAAATTGCCACATTTTCAAAGGAAGAAATATAAAGCTTTATGGAATGCAAAGAAGTCTATGTGATATCTATGTTTTATAAGATAACAAAACCAGTATTGCACCCCATATGCTCCACACCTCCTTTTGTTTTATTAGAAGACTATATAATTTGTAAGAATTTCATTTCCTTGTGGATTTGGGGAAATAATAATAACAATAATAATAATAATACAACAATAAAAAAATCCCTCCTCCCCTAGTGAATTAATACAAATAACAGGGACTCCAGTTTGGAATGACATGATTTATGTACGCGATTCTTTAATATCCAGTCAATTTGAATAGTGATGTTTTTATATCCACAGTCAGTTGAAGATGCCAATAACAGCGGTATGAACTTATTGGACCAGTCTGTCATTAAAAAAGGTATGGATTATTCCAACAAGCTAGACAAACTTTTACTGTGTAGCAATATCTTCATGATATATTTTGACTTTGGGGCAATGAATTTCTCCGGGAAGCAGGCACCCATGGCAGCAAGACGAATAGCTGATTGGATCAGCAGACAGAGTGAAGGGATAAGACATGCGAAAGGAAAAGTTTATATCCCCGCCTCCCCCGCCCTTCAAAGGGTTTAATTACACAAATGCTCTCTAATGGGGCACCCCGTGCTCCAGTGCAGTTTCCACAGCCCCCCTTCCCTCCCCTCCTCCCCCCGATAGTGTTCGATGGGGACCCCTTGGCTTTTAATGGGGAAAGAGGTTGATTCCCTTTGGGGCTTAAATACATTTCCCAGGCGAATCAAACGTGGAGAGGAGAGAAAGAGATGCCCATGGAAAGGCAGCCTCAGCCCCCTTCCCTGCTCCCTCCAAGATTCCCTCCTTCCCCCAAGATTCCCCCCTTCCCCATGCCCATTTTTTACATCTTTCTACATATGCGCCCATGATTTAGTGTAACTGCAGAATCACCCCATACTGTTAAAGCGAATGTGATATTAACAAATGTTTGCAGTCTCTTGTACAGCTGTAAGCAAAATAATTAACTAATTAAACTAATTAAATGTAATTACAATAACTCATTTTGGGCGTATTGCAGCTGCTTAATTTTTTTACATTTCTCTGACAGTCACTCAAAGATGCTTGGCGATTAGTGTTGTGTTATGCTGGTAGACATTAAACAGATCGCACGCTGCAAATGGAAGGAAAGCTATCTTTAATTATCTAAGGAGTTTCTACTTCTAGATTCAATTTTAAGTACCAGAGATGAGGCTTAAAAACGCTGTCCCTTATGCTTACTACCAACGGCACTTATCTCCAGGACCTTGTTATTTGTCAAATGCGCACAAATAGCTTAACAGCGACGATCTTCTAGGATGTAAAGCAAAATAACAGGGAGGGTGTTTATCTAAAATGTGTTGAAGGCAGCATGAGGTCCTTCCGTGTATTTATTGTTTGTTTTGTTGTTGGTTGTTTGGGTTTTTTTTTAATTTAAATCTCCATGCACGGTCTCTCTTTCACACACATGATCAAGGTCTGGTTATTTGAGCGAGCACAAATGAAAACTTGAAGACCATTTGACAGCACCATGTATGACTATCTGTTGAAACGTCAAAGGGTTTTGGTTTTTTTTTTAAGGAAGAGAAACTTACTTAACTTTAAAAAAAAAAAAAAAGGTTGTTTGTTTCTGCTGTATTGGTTCAGTTTGGATGTTTAGTGGGGTTTCTCCTCAGGGTCTGTAACCTGATGATTTCTTGTTGTATTTTTAGCTTTTTTTTTTTTTCTCACTCTCCTCCCCCTTCCCCACCCCCACTTGACACCTCATACACTCCCTCTTGGGTGTATTTGACTAATTACTTGATTTGTGGTCGAGAGGCTCCTTTCTAAGGTTGTTCCGTGCTGGTCTTTCGCAGAATACACAACCTAAAACCTAAAATATTATTTTCTTTTTTCTTTTCTTTTCTTTTTTTTTTTTTTTTCTTTTAAACACACGCAGGCTTCTGTCTCTCCATCCTTCAGCTGATGAGGACAGCAGAGACATTCCATGTGCGTGCTGGGTGGTGCAATTAGACAGCGAGTAGCACTAGAATGTGAATGCCAGTAATTATTACATATTAGGTATAGGTTTTTATATGTATTAGGCATATATTTAGGTGTGCTTTGTGTGTGTGGGCATTGAAATGGCCCCAGATGGAGCAGCTGCTGCCTAAAGAGACCCAGTCCCATCTAGGTGGGATTACTTGTGCCTATTTGCAGCCAGAAGAAGAGATACTCTGAGTTTACACATGATGAACAGGAGACACATGCTCTTTGGAAATAAGGTTACTAAAAAAGAGCCTGAGATGCATTTGCAACTGTTTAAAAGTCACTGTAGCAGCATTTTGTTCCTTAGAAGTAATGCTGAGATCCAAGAAAATTTCCAGCATAAAGGAATATTGTATTTTTTTCTTTTTTTCACAGTGAGTTTCCTGGGTGCAGAGGAAAATAAATGGGTAATAAATAGCAGGTCACATTTGTGGCAGTCAATATTTAATCAGGACAAGGGAAGGAGCAATGCAGAGAGCATTCAGTATCAATTTCGCTTTGTTCCCTGCAGTTTGTAGCTGTGAGGATGTGCTTTGAAACAAGAACAAGTTATTTAAACTCTGTGAGTCGTTCTTGCAGGCAGATGGCACAGACAGATAGACAGACACACGGGTATTGACTGATTTTTGTGCAGTGGAACACTCCTGGGCTACATATTTGGTAGGCAAGGGTTGCAGGGGGTCTGCTTCACCCAATCCTAGCTGAGTGCCTCAATTTCTTTAATTGCAAAGTAGTGGGAAAAGTATGATGGGGACTTGAAGCCTAAACTTAATTATATCACCCAGTCTCTGTCTGTTCCTTTATGGCCTTTGAGGCCTGCAGAGGGAATTATCTCTCTATGCAAAAGGTTTGCCAAAATATTAAGGAAATTATATAGGGATTCATACACGGCTATTGATTTATCTCACGTATCGATCCCGCACAACAGATTACATATACCCAGGCTCTTGTTATGTTTGCTATCTGAGCTTACTTGACATTTCTGAAGTAATTTAGTTAAGAGGAAATGAGTTGTTCCCAGTAGAGAGAGCAAACGAGTGGAGTGAAGGTAGCCAGCGTGATAAATGGCTCTTTCATTTGGAGATCTCCAGAGCTCGTTTAAGGCTAATTTTCTGTATTAGCCCCCTTTGAGCTATTAATGCAATAGGCAGGGACCGTGGCCCCTTGTCTCTTAGCTGCCCCATTAGAGAGAGCATTAAGCTACCAAGCCTGAACTCCACCGTAGTGGTGGTGGCGCTGAAATAATGAAAGGTGCTTTTTAAACTCTCCTAATCTAAACTGGCAGAGGGTGGTTAATACGATTTGAAGGGGGCTGGTCAATGAACAATCAATAAACTAATAATGAGAAGGATGCGGTACATTAACAGTCTAAAAATCCAACGAGACATTAAAAAATCATCTTTAACTCCCACTTCCATTAGGATTTGGGTGGTGGAAGTGGGAGGGAGGGAGCCAGATAAATCATCAAGATGATAATAATCACCAAGAGCATTAATATCAGATTTAACTCAGCTTTCAGAGCTTACTGGCTGCACGTTTCGAGGCCTTTCCCTCGATTTTTGCTGAAGTGAAGGGAAGGTTTTCCATGTGTCAGGAATAAAAGATTGGGTCCCCTTATCAAATGCTCATCTGAAATTTGCTTGGCACTCTCTATGGGCGAAAGAAGTTGTCTTCCTGCAAAACCTTATGTGGCCCGAGTCCCAAGTTAATTTTTGTGACTCTGGGGCACAGTCAGTGACCTTAAAATTATTCTGATGTTTTTATTTACTTTCAGCTGTTTCTGACGATCTCTGCACACTCACATCTGATTTAGCATCAAAGACCATTTTAACTTGGAAGACCTTCATTCATGGCCTTGCAAACACGCTCCGTTGTTCCTCCTATTTTAAGGAAACGCATGAAAGAAGGTCTCTTAACCTTTTGTTTTTAGCTGTTAATAATCCAGCACGAGTTTCCTCCCCACCCCTTGAAGCAGCTGATAAATAATTAACTGAAAGCCACTCCGGCCTCTGCTTTCCAGGTGATAGATCTGGGGCTCACGAGATGTTGCTTCAATGCCACTCAGTTTCGTGCTTATTCCTGAATTACCCGCTGAACCTAAGGATCCCCTTTAATTAAATGCAAAACAGTTTCGAGGGAATACATTCCACTTTGAAATTTAGTCCTGGCTTTCAGGGGACGGGGACTGCGGTGGAGGAGAGGGGCGGGAGGAGAGGAGGGGACGAGGGGGACAGAAGGAAATGGGAGATGAACACACAATTTTCGTATTTTTTCCTTAAAATTAAGATAAGATCCGGGTCTCTTTAGTTTCAGCGTCTAAGACGCTGCTCCCGGACGTTTTAGGCTTGGCTACAGAGTCAGAGCAAATCACCAGTTACAGCAAAGTCCTGTTGTTAGCATGGACAAAGAACTTTTTACTCATTTAAAGTCCAGTAGGCAGAGTAAAAAAAAAAAAAAATGAAAGTAGTTTGATAGTTTATTAGTAATTAACTTGTCCAGGACGTTTCTTAGTAAAAAATACAAGAAATAATCTTTCTGATTGATTATTTGACTGACTGTTCGACTACCATATTATTCAGCTGGGTTATTGCAATGATATTCATAGCTTAAACCCTTCTTAAGCAGCTGTTTGCAGGACATAAATCTATTATTTCTTTGGTTTTACTGTCGTTAAAACAGCTTTTTTCACCCCATTTCCACTTGTGCGTTCACATTTGTGCGCATTTTCACATGTTTTTGGTGAGTAACCCAACAGAAAACCACCACAAAAAAAAAAAAAAAAGAAAAAGAAAAAAAAAAAGAAAAAAAGGAGAAGCCTAAGACTTAATGTATGCACAGAAAATTGTAAACATGTAAAGAACTGAAAGCTTCACGCTGAGTTTCGCCATGCTCCATTTCCCCACCATTTCCTGCTGTCGTTTTAAAGCGATCTCACTCATCTAGAGATCCCGTTTGCAGGAACAGTATGCTTATAATTACTAACAAATCAAGCGGCTACTGTTGCTCTCCCGGTTTATTGATAAGCTGAAGAGAAATGGAAGGGGGAGAAATGACAAAGAGGCTGGAAGTAACCACAGGAGGAGAGGAAAAAAAAAAAAAAAAAAACAACCAAAAAAAAAAACCAAGAGGGAGGAAAAAGGGATAAAGAGGTGGAAAAGGAGAGGAAAGAAAAAGAGAGACAAAGGAGGTAAACAAAGAAGTATAAAGGAAGGGAGGAGGCAGAGATTTTGAAAGGGGGAATGATGTATTTGTGAGTGCTCACACACACGCAGCAAATAGAGTTTGGGAGTGAAAGAAAATCGAACAGCTTTTGCTGGGGATAACAAGAACTAAGTGGGATAAAGCGAGAGCAGGAGTGGCGGGGACGCCGTGTGGATACGTGTGTGTTATTCTGTGTCATTTCAGCAGTTGTGGCAGTCCCTAACCAACTGGGGAAGTTGATATCGGCTAAAAATATCCTCTGCATTCGGGTTTATTTACATACGCGCAGGGATTTGACACATGCAGCCGCACGCGCGGACGTGGAGATCTCCTCACCCACAAAAGCTCCACGTTCTGTTATCTCTGCTGATGTCTGGGCTGTGTCTGAAAAGCTCCAGCCATGATAAACATATAGATATGATATAGATAGAGATAATTCATTCCATGGCAAACACTTTTTTTGAGGCAGCATTAGGTAATTTACAGAAGATGTAGAGCCCAGATAGAGCAGATCTCTCTGAAGCTATGAAATTGCGATAGATATGCTTACACCGCCTGGCAAGCCTCTCAGATGGGTTCAGAGCTATCAGACTCCAGCTCATGGGTTTGTTCATGCCATTCTTTTCAGGGAAACACTGCTAGGAAGAGAAGCTGAGGAGCTCTCAGCATAGCAGGGAAGGGAGCCAGCCTGCTTCCCAAAAGCAATTTGCAAGGGTGAAGAAAAAAACCACCAAGCACGTGAAAATCCATAATTCAAAGGTTAACTAATGTAATGAGTGCTCCAAAAGGCCAAAGCGAACAGGGTGAGGTACATTTAAGCATTGCACGGGTCCTTCTCTCTTTAGTGAGTTTGGACTAAGATCAGATGTTCGTGGAATTGCTGCCTCTTGTTTAATTTCTCAGTTCACTGGACAGTGACCTGATAAACTGGTCACTAAATATAGCCACAGTGAAGGTGTACTCAAACTGCAGAGCCTGTGTGTTTGTCCCAAGAAAAAAATGCCAGTCATGAAAATCTGTCTGGTGGCACTGCTTTAATACAACTTTTTTTCTTCTTTTTTTATTTCTATTTTTTCTACTTGATGCTTCACTAAAACAGATCATTGTGCATGAAATAAGAGATATGTTTATGTATAACAAGGGGGAAAATATAAATACAATTTTTTGGTCTGCTGGAACTGCCTCTGATATACAAACAAGTCTTTTCCTATAGAATCAATGGCAAAAAAAATTCCTAATAACGGCAACGAAAGCAGGAGCAGGCCTCTAACTCTTTTATAACTGTTTCTGAGCCGCTCTCAAACTATTTGAAACCACCTTTATGAGCTGCATAAAGTGCCTAACTAAAAATAATAGAGAAATAGGAATCCATTTCACTTTCCGATTCCCTGAAGTCAAGCCACTCAAAATAATTTGTTTATACTGGAGACTATATACAAGGCATACGAAGCAATATGTATATCTAAAATCGACATGCCTTTTGGTTTTTAGCTGTTATAGAGCTTTTATTGTGGGGGTCTGGTCTGGCAGTAGGAAATGATCTGTAATAAAAACAGTGAAACACGTTTGTGTCTATTCCATGCACTGAGGTTATAAAATTGGCAATTGCCCAGTAGTTAGCACTTGGTAATATATTAGGATACCCGATCTTATTGTTTAGCAGCTCCAGACGACTTAAATATCCGCTCAACCCTAATGGTTTGATTCTCCAGATATGTTGCAAATAAACAGGGCTTTTATGACTTAACTGACATGTATTATAACTACCTAAATAGCTGGCATATGTGCATAATAGAACCTTATTATTTGCCGAATTGGTTTTGCAATTGATTGAGTGGAAACGGGAGATTGTGGAGCAGTATCTGCTCGAAGAGGGTGTGTAATCAATTAGTCTTCTCCTCTGAAACATGCCTGCTGGAAACTGCCAGGGCTCTCCCACCAGCAAAAGCCCCAATTTCAGTGTATATTTTCTATAAGGAAATGCGTGTTGCCGCGGATCCAAGAGGAAGCAGCAGTAGCAGCTGTCAGCTTTTATTAACTCTTGCATAAAACATACCTTAAGTATGGTTTGTTATCAATTACTTGCAGAAATGAAACAACTGGGAAAATGCAGTGAGGCTCCCTATAAATTAAAGTGATTGGGTGATTGATTAGAGCACCTGCTGTAAATCATAACAGTTACACACAATTATGAGAGAGCTATTTAAGTTCATTTGTAAACAAAATTCATGTCATGGGGGAATGGCTCTCAGTTTTAGTTCAACCAATTTTGTTGTTTATTTCTGAGTGTGTCTGGTTGCTATTATAGGAATTTGTTCATTATAATCCCCTTGGTTACTCTTAAAATAACCTCACTGGTTTCTCAGAGAAAGGAAATACTTCATTTTATCTTGGAGAGAACAACATGGTTTTATTTTGTTTAGTTTCACTTTATCATTCTCTTTTTACTTTTCCCTATAACTACTTTTAAATATATGTTGCAGTAACTAAATCAGTTTTATTTAGGGGCAGAAGAGTTCCTACTAATTCACGGACAGCACAATATGATCAGAGTGGAGAACAGCATGGTTAGACCAGATATTTTTTCCTGGTGTTCATTTTTTCTGAAGGAAAAGACTCATTTTATTTCATAAACCAGACTTAATAAAAACACAAAGCAATAACAGAGCTGTCTTCTCATTGCTGTATCCTCCAGCCTTGATACTCATTTAAGACAGCAACTCCCTTTGTGTAGTGAATTTATTCCTGGCTCAGCTTAGCAGTAATGGAAACATTAGCCAAAAAAAAGTAAATTTTCCTCTTTTTTTCCCCTCCAGAAAGGCGCTGTCCGTTGTACAAAAGGCATCGGGGGGCTCTGGGTGAGACACAGGCTCAAACCCGAAAGTTGCCAGGTGCTTGCCAATATGTATTTTATTTCCCAATGATCAAACCCTGCATAGAGGCTGTACTGTACCACCCTTCTCTCCATCCATCATTCATGGAGCAATTTCCTAGAGGTTGGGGGAGCAGCACCCTTTAGGTTGCTGGAGGTAGCCAGAGATTCAAAATTCCCTTTCATTTTGCTGTTCTGTGCATGTCAGAGAGACTGTGGTTATCCTGTTCTCCTTCCTGGCCTGATGGTTTCTCTCTCCCCTCCTCCCCTTTTCTTTCTCCAGTTCCGGTTCCTCCAAAATCTGTTACTTCTTTGATGATGAATAAAGATGGCTTCCTGGGTGGAATTTCAGTCAATACCGGAGAGGTGTTTTGCTCTGTACCTGGCCGCTTGTCTTTGCTTAGCTCAACTTCAAAGTATAAAGTAACTGTGGGAGAAGTTCAAAGACGTCTTTCCCCTCCAGAGTGTCTGAATGCGTCCCTCCTAGGAGGAGTACTTAGAAGGTAAGAGTCTGGGGCAAATGTGTGAATGTGTCTGGGCCTCCATGCATGCACCAGAAATCCTTGGTCAACAGTAAAGATGATTTCAAATATGCATCGGTCCTATTGTCAGAGCCTGTGCGTGTAATGCTGGTGATAAGGTGAAAATCTGCTGTGCTCAGACACTGGGATGAATGTATGGAGAGGAGACAAGGGTTTGGCCTTGTTTAGCCACAAATGAAGGAACTGAGACAGAAAGATTTTCCCCTTGTCCATGCACACACTTTCTGTCTTTTCTCCTCCTTAAACTTCTCTCTTAGAAAGTGGACATAATAAAATGCCATGGTGGGCGTGTTTCGGGATGAACTGGAAGTATTTCAGGACCTGATGTATTTCTAGGGATTTCCTAGATAAACCCACGAGGCTTCCTCTATATGGCAATAACAATCAGGCAATTATGGCAATTATGACACCTGGTGTCATACAAGGAGTTGGCAGAGATCTGATAGGCAAACTGTAAGGTATGCAGGTACCTGACTAAAGAAAAGCCACCAACAGGTAGCTCTGAAAGTCAGAAAAAATGCTTCACACAGAGAAGGTTGCTAGAGGAATTACTCACAGCTGGTTTTGAGGCCTTTGCTGCTTAACATCTGTGCGAATCACCACTAATGCCCTGGTGGATTTTGCTGAAGACCTCAAAATAGTTGGTGTTGTTGGCACTGAAGGAAGTGGGAAGCAAGGAATAACCTACAGGCCCGGTTGCCACTCCATCATAACAAGTGGGAGACTGTGCTTTTATGTAGAAGCAACAAGAATTTAAGCTCTGAGGCCATTAGTTGGAAAGGCTGCCAGGGAGAAAGGGCTTTTTCTTCCTGGCAGTGCCTGAGGGACTGTGAATTGTCAACACGACTTGTCTGTAAGAAAGGTGAGCTAAGGCTCTATCTCCAGTCACAACAGGGGAGAAGCCATGAGGCAACAGTATGAGGTACCAGCTCACCCACTCAGGCTGAGAGGGTACAAGATTCAATTTTCTGTGTGTGAGGTAGACTGGAATAAAAAGCATAACTTTTAGGCAGAGACAAATGCATACAAACTGAAAATGAATAAACTTCAGGTAATGTTTAAAAGTTGCTAACCGTAGAGGAGGAAATATCTTGGCGACTCCTGCAGCAGGAATTTGGATGCGTTGGTTATAAGGAGCTTTAAAATGAAGTTGGTGTTTGGAGTTCCCCTCTCCCCACCGCAAAAAAATTCTGTGATGACGTCAAGGGCTCTGGCTCCGTGTCTGGAGACGAGGGGTGAAGTTCTGCTACATGCGGTCAGTCACCCAAATGTACACGTGAGAATTCGGGTCTCCTAAAATAGCTGCTGTTCCACGTGAATGTCTGTAATCATTGTTCAGCTGCCAGGGACAGCAGCAGAGATCTTTACTTACAGATGCTAACCTGCCTGCTCCTTCTGTACAACTACAAATGGAGCAGGGAGAACATCTGAGAGATGCTCTGTAGAAAATAGAATTACCAAGGTAAAGAAACATTATTATTGAACTTCAGCAGATTTCTGGAGGTGGCCCAAGCCGTAATCATTGGCTGCTGCTGACTTCAGTTCCTATCTTGAATCTAAATTTTAAACAAGATTTTGGTTCAAAGCAGATGAAATATAGAAAGCTGCTCTCTTGCAGTTCTGCCATCCAGCCCTATTTACTTCGATATATAATAGTGGGAAGCTAGTGTGGCTTCTCTGTACTTTCTGGTTTCCTTTCTCTAAGTGTGACTGCTAATTCTTAAACAAATTTTAAGTAAGAATTAAGAGAGAATTGCGATTGACTCTGTTCTTAGGTGCCAAAACTCTCCCCGACTTCGCAGGTGGCAAGATTTCATCCCTGGGGGTTTACATATGTATGGGCGTTCGAACAATAGCTCTGAATTTCCCACGTATAGCTCACTCATCCTTTTATTGCCCTTATCAGTAACCTCCGACAGATATTCCAATCTTCCCCCAGGCGATCCATTCCCTCTTTATAACGCACCCTGCCTCAGGTGAGCTCTTCCTCTCAGAGTCGCCTCCTCGCACAGGAACACACTCACACGCACGAGAAGGTTTAAGAAATATTTCCATCCTTTTCAATTTATTCACAGGCGCACACACACTCCCTTCGAACTTTTCAGATTTATTCGTTTTTTTATCCCCTCGTCCCATTCTGGCTCTTTCCTGGTATAACAGAGGGTTTAATCCTCCTCTACCTTCCTATCCATCTCTTTACTCCGTCTTAATACAAGTTGGTGTCATAAGCATTTGCTCTCTAGATCAGAACCTTTCCATTAATTATTGCTGTTTGGCGTTATTTGATTTCCCTGGATTAAATCGGGAGAAAAATGGGTTCATCCCCGCTTCTACCCCTGGGAGAAATTAAGAAAATCTCAGCAAACCCGAGCAGAAATCCACACCCCCAGAGTCCTTAACGTCGAGTGAAAACCCTCCCAGGCTTCGCTGACTGCACAGACTAAACGTTTCTTCCAGGAACACTGCGGGGTTAATCACGATGTTAATTTCTTTGCAATTCTAGAGCCAAATCGAAAAACGGGGGGAGATCTTTGCGAGAAAGGCTAGAAAAAATCGGTTTGAATTTACCAGCCGGCAGGCGTAAGGCCGCAAATGTCACTTTACTCACCTCCCTGGTGGAAGGTAAGCCGAGGGTCGCAGCTCCCTTCACACCCCTGCCTGCTCTGAGCTCCTGTCTGACATTCACAAAACAAAACAAAACAAAACCTACCAAAAAACCCGACCAACTTTCGGGATCAGGTGGGAAAACCTTGCAGAAGTGAAAATCAGGGCGGGTTAGGAGGAACACCGGCACGGTTAAAGATTCCATTCCCAAAAACTGAAGTCATTGGCTGGAGGATCATTGATCCCTCCAGGTGGCAAGAGCGAGGGAGTGTGTCTGTGTGGATATAGGTGTATCCATTTGTGTGCATGTGTAATTCTGCAGGGCAGTCCCATTGCTCTTTGCTATTCGTTTCCACCCTGTGATCTTCGACTCTAGGTCTGCTCCATCCTCCCGCTAATTCGCTCCTCCCGAGCTGATTTATGGCCTCTACAAGATGCTCAGTGAGGAGAAATAATACAAAATTACTCTTTTTTTTTTTTTTTTTTTTTTTTTTTTTTTAATATGAAGCAGAGCAATTTAAGAGTAGCAGAGCTCGGTTTCCCTTTAGGTGGCTGGAGCTGAACAAAGAGAGCAGCTACTCCTGAGGAAGGAGAGAGGGGAGACTGAAGTTTCAAGTCATTTCAACTAATGTCATTTTGCTGGCCAGCGTGTTTCTTTGATTTGTTGTTACTGTATCGACAAGGAAAATTTAGAGCCACTAAAAAGTTTAGGGTTCTGTGCGTGTTTATGCTAAGTGAAGTTGGATTTCCTCCAAAAAAAACCTAACTGGAATAGTATGGATGCAATTATGAATTATATGTATCTGCATTACACATACACACTGAGAGGCGTATAAATAATCCACTTATCTCTTCTGTGTATAAAGCGAGCATAAATATTTGTGCTAGATATTAACTTTTCAACTCTTTTGATTGAGTCATGTGAGCGACAAGACCTTGCCGCTTGCAGAGTGAAGGAAGGCTCGCAAAAAGACGGGGGCTGAGGGGCAGGAGCTCCCCCTGGTACACGCACGTGTGTGATGCCGAGAGTGCAAGGCTCAGTGTAGGTTACAGCATAGGGTCTCGCTATAGGAGGTGTGAAGCATTCCGGGGGGCACAAGTGCCCTTGAGCGCCCTGTTAGTGCAGCTTCACCCCCGCGGTGTGTGTGGAACACCGTGCGCTCTGCGCTCAGCAGCACCAGCCCCTCCTCGAAACCGGCGAGAGGTTCAAAAGCCGCTGGGGTTGCGCAGTGATGCTAAAATCTGTGTCAAGTGCGCAGTAAGGTGTACATTCCCCTCCTCTCCCCTGATTCCCTTACAAATCAACAGTTTGCCTCCAGAGAGCTCCCTCCTTTCGGAAGAAGCTGCACCTGATGGAGTTTTGTCTCCCTATTTTTACCTCCTGCCAGCAGCCAGGCTTTAGCGTAGCTGCTCCTGTACTGCTCCTGTATCGCCAGGAACAGGAACGCTCCGGTCGGTCCCGGCCCGCGTTGCTCGAACGCTGCCTGGGAAGACCCTGCCCGGCTCGGGAACCCCCCCTCCAGGCTCTGCCGGGTGCTCTCGCCTCCATTAACCGGTTTGATGATTAGCGAGAAGCATTGGAAAGCAGGAGATGACGTTGGAAAGCAACTCCTGATGGTTAAAAATAACGTGGTCCTGGGGTTATTAGACGTACCTGCGTGTTGGAAACCTTCCCCCTCGTCCCTCGGGCGATGCTTTAAAGGGTTTAACGCTTTATTCTAGAGGGGTTGAGCTATAATCTGGTGGAATCCCTCTAGAGTCTGAGGGGTTTTTTTCCCCCTCCTTTTTTCCTCCTTTCCGCAGCTACTGTCTTCTTCTTGTGGCATGAAGTACATCAGTAGGAGTTGGATGACACAAACCTCTGTAGGCAAGAAACCTGAAACCAGGCAGGCAGGAAAAGTGAATTAGAATTAGAGTTAGAATAATAATGATTTTGTTCACATAAAAAGTTGCCGTTAGTTGTTATCTTTCCACCCGGCAGACGGGAGTTCTTGTTTCATGATGGTCAGTTAAAATGCAGATTGTTAAATTGCCATCGGGCTTAACGCAGTTGTCTCCATAATTTTACAGATGTGGCGATAACTGTGATAATGATGCAAGTGCCCCGTGTGTGGATAAAGTGTATCTCTAACGTCCCACAAAGAATCAACACTAATATTAACAATATATCCACATCTGTAAAATTTTGGGCAATGATCTGAGGTATTGAAAGAGGAACGATATCTCTGCTCTTAAGAGAAGTTTGGGTCTGTAGTGGGTCTTTAGTCTTTCAGGCTTTGACCAGTTTCCCCTCACATTTTTCTTTGGCCCAGTAAAGTTTTGTGTGTGTGTGTGGTGTGTGTGAACTCTTCCCTGCGTTCTGCACAAGCAGCTGACGGGCACAGACCGACACGAGTGCAGTGTAGCAAAGACAAATCTCATCAGCTCAAAATCTGTCCCATCGACTTCTGTCCCCAAAATAGTGCTGGTGGGGGGAAAACACACAACTGGAGCCTGTCCCTAAGGTGGAAGGGATGCTATGGAGCCTGTCCCGGAGGTGGAAGGGATGATAACGGATTTCCAAACGCTGCTCAAAGGAGCTGGTGTCTCCCAGGGGGGCGGTGGGCTCCTCCCGGTGTCCCGGCGGGTCGGAGCCAGCCCAGCCCGGGGCCGGCGGTGCCCGGAGGTGTTAATCCCCGTCTCGTTCCCTCCAGGTGAAGCCGTTCATTTAGCTCGGGATTTTGGGTACATCTGTGAAACGGAGTTCCCAGCCAAAGCTGTTTCTGAGTACCTGAACAGACAGCACACGGACCCCAGCGACCTCCACTCCAGGAAAAACATGCTGCTTGCCACAAAGTGAGTGCCAAGTTAACCAACCCCCTTCTGCCCTTCCAGGAGAAAACCCTCCTTCTCCTCAAACTCTTCCTCTGAGCCCGCTTGGAAGGCAGACGGAATTTCCAGGCTCTAAATTCCAACAGCCCCGCGGGGAGGAAGGATGCTCGAATTGCCCCAAGGAGCTCTGCATCCCTCTGCAGTGGGGTTCCTGCCAGCAGACCCTGCCCCTATAGAGGTTGTAGGCGATGCTCCCCTAGCTATAGAACATCACTTTCAAACCAATCCCAGTTAAACATTTTTTGTGGAAAGTGGACCAAAAAACCTGTATTTTCCTTCCACAGCGTGTCTGTCTGTCCCTCCTACTGCTCACACACACCTGTCTGTCTGCTACCAAATTGCAATGTCTTTCCCATACGATTTAATTTAAAAAATATATATGTTTTTAAAAAGGGAAAAAAAAAAAAAAGAAAAAAAAGAAAAGCCCACCACCATGCACTGCTAATGGTTCTCGATTTGGCCCCCCCAACCCGTCTCTCTCCCTTGGGACTTCCTCGGTGGGTGTTCTGTATGGTATGATTGACACCAGGCTGTGCCTTCCAGACTACTCACTGGGTGCTTCATGGTTTGCTCGGGTACTCGGCAGTGGGTGCTGAGTGTACACACACCTTCGTCTGTCAGGAAAAAAAAAGGGGGAAAAAAATAAAGAAAAGAAAGAAAAATCCCAGCCCAAACAGCTCTCATTTACTTCATGCTCTGGGACGTGGCTTGCCTCCGATGACAGCGTAATTTAAAGAAATATATGGAGGGTTGAAAAATCATTTGCTCAAATTTGTCCAGATGTTTTTTAGACGTGATTGGAATTTGATTGCCCTTTTCCGCAGGGTCAGAAGATATTAATGTCCCAGAACTTTAATTGCTCGCAGACCCTGCTTTGCTCTTTGAAGATGTAAAATGTTGGACTCATTACTGTTTGTTCTCCAAATTCAAAGTTTCCTCTCTTGCACTTTCTTAATGGATAATACACATAGAAGTAGACCTTTATCTTTCCCCACCCTCTGAAACCTTTAACCCACTGGGAATTTCAGAGAATTTCAGAGGATGAGAGCTGAATGTCTTTTTTAAAGGTTTCTTTTTTCCTTTTTTTTTTTTTTTAATTCTGGTCTTTTTTATCTCCACTCCCAGGGTAGGCACCTGTCTTAAAAAACTGGTTCCTTTGGGAACCCTTAAAGACTATTCCTGTGGGAGCTGCACCAGGCTCCAGGGTTTCTATGTTACCCAGGCACCTGTTGACTTGAATGCCTTTTAGACCAGAGTAATGCAAAAGAAAGTGATTGTGTGTGAATTCATTAGAAAAATCAAATCTGATTTTCAAAGGTGCAGGCAAACAACCAAGAGCCAGGTGTCAGCTCTGATGTGTTAATTGGGTTGTCACACCCCCAGAATAAAATGGGAAATGCTCGCTTTTTTCCTCATGCCATGAATAAGCCAGCCTGGAGTCCCAAAATCCTGATTTTTCTCAGTAAGGCGGCCCAGCCTGAGCAGACTCAGAGAAGCTCTGTTTTAGCCCTTCCCTGTACCAGGTCCCTGTGACACCCAGTAGTTCTTAGTGCATGGCTGTGCTTTCCTTTAGGCAGAGCATTGGTGGGAGCTGCTTTGAGCCGGGGTCAGGCCTCCAGGAGGATGGGTGCTTGGCAGATCCAGGGCACATCTATCTGCCTTTCAGCCTGGTTGTTTCTGAAGCCACTGAGCAGGGCTGAGCTTTCACAGTGATTCAGAAACATCCTTGTGACTGCTGGAGAGATTTTAATCTCCAGAACTGCTGCTATCCCCTGAAGAGCATCATTATGAGCAGGGAGATGTTGGCTCACCACGCCTGGTCCCCAAGAACTGCTGGGGAAAAAGATGGTGGCAGAGAGGTCCCATCCCATGTCTTGGGACCACTTTTGGCCTCAACCTGCCCCTTGGTTTCCACAGATAATTGTTGGATGAGCCTAACCACTCTTCTCTCCCTCTCTCCCTCTCTTTGCCTTTCTCTCTTCTGTGCAGGCAACTTTGTAAAGAATTTACAGATCTCTTGGCCCAGGACAGGACGCCCATTGGAAACAGCCGGCCCACCCCTATTTTGGAACCGGGCATTCAGAGCTGCTTGACTCACTTCAGCCTCATCACTCACGGCTTTGGGGCCCCTGCTATCTGCGCTGCCCTCACGGCCCTCCAAAACTACCTGACTGAAGCTCTCAAAGGCATGGACAAGATGTTCTTGAACAACAACACTGCTAACAGGCACACATCTGGCGAAGGACCAGGTAGTAAAACTGGAGACAAGGAAGAGAAACACAGAAAATGAGAGAGAGAGAGAGAGAAAGAGAGAGAGAGAGAGAGGAAAAAAATTAGAATGAAAGAAAGGAAAAGAAAAAACAGTTAAATAAATAAAAGGAGAAAAGAGAGAGATAATCTTTTAAAAAAAAAAAAAGGTCTTAATTTTAGCTTTAAAAGTACTGGATTTGGCTTTGGAAGAATTCTATTAGGTAGGACAAAATAATAATAATAATAAAATAAAAATAATAATAATAAAAGAAAGACAATAATTTAAGATCAGAGGAGCACAATGGCGCAAGACCAGTGGTTCAGAGTCTCTTGCCAGGAACATGTGAAGACAACCACCAGGATTTTTTTTTTTCCCACTTCTGTTCTTTCACATTTTTTAAATAATGATTGGGGGGGAGGGGAATATAATAATAATTAATAATAATAATAAAAGAAAGAAATGAATAACTTATTGGAAGAAATTGGAGAAACATTTTTGGTGTCAGTGCTTTGATTTCTTGAGCTGCACGGTCTGTCTTGCTATTATTTTTTTTTATTTTATTCTTTTGTTTTGTTTTGTTTTGAACAACGTCCTGTCTCCACCTAGGCTAAAATGATCTTCCAGAGTGTTCCTTTCTGAGCAACTCCATGGCCTCATTCCCCTCAGTTCTTCCCACGTCATCTCACCACCCTGGCTCTGTCTAGACTAGGAAAGGAGGAGAGCTCCCAGAGCCCTCACCAAGCCATCAACACCTGCTGCGTTCACGGCAGCGCCTTAACTTTAGGTGCCACCAGAAGGGACGTTCGGGGTCGCCGTGGCTCAGTTGAATTAGCCAAGTCTATTTTTTAAGAACTATTTTGTGTTTTTTCCTGGTCTAGACAGACTCTCTGTTTAGATTGCCAGCGTTTACAGGTGTGTCTGGGTGTGTGTGTGCCTCTGTGTGTGCATCTGTGTATGTGCACACCCGACTCCCTGGGGGGACGCGTGTATCCTATGTATGTTTGTGGATATATATGTATATATGTGGATATATACATATATATATAGAAAATATGTGTGCATAGCCACACATATTAATGCATGCAAACATACCTTTGTAATTTAGTAATTTTGTCTTTGATGGTAAAATGCCTTGACTATAATGGGTTGCAAAATTTTGGAAATAAGGTCTGGTAAAATGTCAGCGCTATCTGATTTTTTAATTTTCTGAGATCTCCTCTTTTTCTCTAGGGAGTTTTATATTCCTAACTATGCCAATGTTTCAGTCCTTAATTTCCTTGACTAGTGTGTGTGAGAGAGATCTTCCCCCATTTTTAAAAAACTGTTAACAACAACAAAAAATGAGTGATATGAGTATGTAATTCTTTCTCAGGAGTATGCACTATTTTATTTTCTTCTGTTTCCTAAAGCTTTGCCCGCTTGGCTTATGAGCTTCTTCAAAGAGGACTAGAGATCCCTACACAATATATCAGGTACAGAGAAAAAAAATCCACAATTCTGATATTCTGATACTTTTTTTTTTCTTTTTTTGCTTTTTTCAAATCAAAGCCAGTTGTTACCGAATTCTGTAGGTGTACTTCTTTAAAGAAGCTCAAAGGGAATAATTTGAACGAGATAAAAATATAAGTTGAAATCGAGGTGTACTGTTGAAAAGAAAATAAGAGCTGTGTTGAATGTTGCTGCACTTGCTTGGCACTAGGGTTTTGTACCCAGGGAGGAAAGAGTTGCCATGTGAGCTGGCTCCTTGTGATGGGAGTGGGGAGGGTTTGCCAGGGAATATCCTGATTTCTGAGCTCAGTCTGAGGAAATCTGTTTCTCTCAGAAAGCTTTTTTTTTTTTTAAATGTCATGTGACTCTTGCTTTAGAACAAGCCAGTGTGGTAAGGGGGGCAAAACTTCTTAACTCCAATGTTTTTCTTGGTGGTTTGGTGTCTGACAGGATGTCTTATGCATATGATTTGGGGTGGTGCGGGTGAATGGGAAGTCTTATTTCTTTCCTCTCTCTTTTTTTTTTACATACATTTCTCTGTCTTCTCTGGTAAAATAACGCTGAAGTGTAAGGATATGAATTTCTGTTTGGATCCTGCCATGTTGGGTAATTGCATGAGTTTCTCAGTGGGGTAGGGCTCGTGCACTAACACATCTTTTTGCTTATGTCAGAACTGGGTGTGGGTAAATCTCCTGGAGTCACTGGCAAAATTCCAGTGGGGTCAGGCTTCCCCCTAGGATCCCTGTGAAAGCTGCAGGACTCACTCCCACCATCCCGAGCAGGAACACCTGAACTCAAAACAAGAGAGAGAGAGAGGGAAGCCTTAGCCTTGCTTTGATTTTGAGATACCTTCCAAAGTGGATAGTGAGGGAGAAATAATTCAGCAATATTCCCAACATCCCTCAATGAAATGTTCTCAAAACAAAAGAGCAAACGATCCTCTTGTCACCCTTAGTGCCCTTGGCTCTCTGAGGCATGGTTACAGCTGAGGGACTGCTCTGCTTTTCAAATCTTCCTGCAGCCAGGTCTCAGCTCTTGTTCTCTACTTGTGATTTGCACACATGTGGCAATAGAAATCCAGGGATCGTCCAGCCCCAAGGAGCACTGATGCCTCCCGAGCTGCTCCTTGCTCATGTACCTTTGGTTCTTCTGGGGCAGAGTGCTGTGGGGGCTCTCCTGTGAGAAAATGGGGAAACTGAGGCAGACAGCCTTCTCCATGGGCTGTTGGGATGAGTCGGAGGCAGTCTCAGACCCTGGCATGTCCCTGCCAGTGAATTTGGTTATGGCAGGGATTGTCACATCCCTGTGGATGTCACCAGAGGAGGTGTGGTCAAATCATGGATCCCCCACCAGCAGGCTGGGGACCCCCTGATTGAAAAGCAACCTCCAGGCAGCCCCCAGTCCTCCAAATCTTACCCCTTGCCAACCACCCTAATGTTCATCAGGCCTCTGGGGAAGGACAATCCAGGATCCAGTGTAGGGCATGGCCCAGCAGTGATGCACGGGAAAGGGAAAGAAGGGATCTGGGGAGGAACAAATGGCCCCACCTGAAAGCACAGCTCCCTTCTCTGCCTGATAGGAATATCCTGGTTATTGGAGCAGAGCACCAAGTGTTGGATGTCACCTTGTTTGCCCCCTGCAAATAGGTTTTGTGAGGAGCCTGTGGGTCCAGCCCTCCAGCATCATCCAGCTCAGTGGGGCTTTTGGGTGTGGGGAGACCCCGAATTAGCCCTGTCTTCTGCCTCCCCAGCTGCACGTGCAGGGCCATGGGAAACTCTTCCCTGCCACCCCAGAGCTTCCAGCTGAAGGCTTTGGGGGCATGTTGGGAATGGCCTTTCCTTGTCTTGGGGGAAATGTAGGCGGTGCTCCTTTTAAATGCAGAGGACAGTATCCCACCACTGCTGTGTGTTAATGGGGAAAGGGAACCCTTAGAACTTCTTGTGGAAAGACCTACTCACACATGTGAGGGCCTGATCCTGCTACTGCTGAAGTCCCCCCTAGGCACAGGTTTGGTCACCTGGATCACGACCTAAACCTTGAGCAGGGGGAGGGAAGAGTTTCAGTCTGTCCCTTGTGCCTTCTGCCTGGAGGAGACAGACTGCAAATGCCAGGCTGTGCATTGCTGAGGCAAAATAAAGCCAAGTTCCCAATGATTGCAGTTCCCCCCACTTGCTCCCCAAAGTGTGGAGAAAAAGTTCACGAGGTTTATGATTTAATACAATCAGGCAGAAAACACAGGATAGGAGCACCTCTCTCTGTCCTTCCCCCTAGCCTAGTGTTGGTCCCAGAGGGAGTTGTCCATTTCTTGGCGGCTCCTATCAGTGCTGAGTACAGAGGTTCCCCCCAAACTAAACTCAACCTCATTCTGGAAGGTATTTTCCTGCTCCCCTCCACTTTCCCAGCCTGACTACTTATGTTGGCGGGGCACCTCAGACGTTTATCTGATAATTGAGTTATTAAAAGATTTGGTTTCCTCAGAATCATAAATCAATAAACAGGAGGATTAACAGCTTTGCTTTGTAACTCAAGGGAAAAGTTTGAGGAGAGACCGTGAAAAGTTTGTTTTCAAACCAAACAGGTGGGTTGCTGTAAATTTTATTTCATTCTTACTCTCACTTTTTTTTTTTTAATAACAATTCTTTATTTGCCGTTGGAAAGATCTTTATTTTCATATGCTCCCGGACTTTTTTTTTTTTTTGCTGGTTGTTATTCACACAAGATGTGATGGAAACAAGAAGCCAATTTTATGGGAATCCTTTTACAACCCGATGGTTTCTTTAAAATCGGGTCGTGTCTTGTCCCACCTAATAGAAATTCTCTGTGAGAAGCTGTTTAAAGTCCCTTTGCATCCCAGACCAATCTCTCCCCAAATCCCCAGATTTGCATTTGGGGCTGGGAGGGATGGGGGAAGGATGGTTTTAAGACCTTTAGCTGTGCCCAAAGGGCTTATTCCCTTCCCCTGCTCCTCTCTTTCTGACCGGTTTATCACACAGACCTGTCCGGCTCTGTTTTAATAAATTTCTCGGAGAATTTGGTGCTTGTTTCAGCTGCCGTAAGCATTTACCAGATCAATCCAGACAACCTCCCCCTCCCCTCCGGCTTCCCTGTGTGAGAGAGACCGTAGGCTTTTTACAAATAGTATATTTTCTTATACAAAGGGAAAAAAATAAAAGAAAACATCCCCAAACACACTGGCAAACGCCTGAACATTTCGAGAGAGACGAAACACTGTGTGCCAGCGAGAAATAAAGGCAAAAAAAAAAAAAAAAAAAAAAAAGGACCCAAACAAACGCAAAGCTCTGAAAAAGCGAATGAGAAACGGGAAAGATGAAAGAAAAAAATAATAAAAAATTCTCCTTTTATGCCCCAAACGATCCCTTTCACCTCCTCTTCTTGAAAAATCTGACCATGCAGTGAGAAATATCAGTTTATCGACTCTTCCTGAGAAGAAATGCGGAGAGGCATTCAGTATTGAGTTTGTATATATTTATTTATGCTTAATTTAACGGGAATGTGTAAATATGGCGAGCAAGTAGTTTTTGGGTTATTTATCTGTGACTCTATACCTCTGTGAATGGGTGGGGGAATTTAAAAATGAAAAGTATAAAAAAAACTAACAAAAAAGAAAGAAAAAATAAAACCAAAAAAAAAAAAAATTCCCGCTTGACTAGATAGTATCCTATCTGAATCTTTTCTGTTCTTTATAGACAAGCTGTTATGGTAATGGGTAGAAATTGGTTTCTTGTCCAGTGATGACCTGATTTACATAAATAATAAGAATAAGAATAAAAAAAAAAGAGGTTGTTGTGTTTTGTTGTATTTTCCTCTTCAGTTTTTTTGAATGTTGGTGCTGCTTCGATTCTGCAGACGGATTTACTTATAACGCCAAGAAGTCTTTATTTTCCCAATCTAGGCTTTGGGGAAATTCAGGACATGTCTCTACATAAAAAAAAAAAAAAAAAAGGCAAAAAAAAAGACAATAAATATTGCTTCTCAGAAATGTTGGTATTTTATTTCTGTCTGACTCAAAAGTGTCCATATTTTTTCCCACTCTTACCTCTTCATTCTAAGCAGACCTGTAATAAACCTCATGTCATGTTAACGTGAGCTTTTGTTTCATTTCGCTTTAACCAGCTGAATTCGGAGTAAATCTTTTTCTTTCTAAAGCATGAGCCGTTAAAAGAAAATTTTATGTAAACCTGCAACATCAGCAAACTTTTTTCCCCTCCCACTGCTGTGTTACTGTTACTGTACATTTCGCTTATGCTTACCTGGATGTGTGTAAATAGATGTGTATTTATATATACTCTTATATGGAGATCGGGAGTGATGTTCGTGTTCACAATGCGGGTTTATTTTCTACCTTTGGGTCAACACTTGCAGCACCAGCAATTAGCAAGAGGAAATATTCAAATGAAAACTTATTTCTCCCCCTTCCCCCTTCCCTTCACCTTCGTTCCCAAATCGGCTTTATTTAGGTTTGTAATCGCCGCAGAGCTGAGATCCGGATCCCCAGGGCGAACCCGGAGCCACTCCGGTGTGACTCGGGGTTTACCCTGCGGTTGGGGGAAGCAGGAGGAGGACCAGATGAGGGCCTCAGGATTTTTTAATTAATTGCTTTTTACTGGTATTATAGAAAACACCTTTCCCCCGTTTTTCTTTTTCTTTTTTTTTTTTTTTTTTTTTTTTTTTTTTTTTTTTTTTTTTTTTTTTTCCTGGAAAGGACTGTCAGTTTAACCCTCCGCACAGTCACCCTGAAAACAAACACACACGTGTGCTCGAACGGAGCCCTGAGGGTGGAAAACCGGTTTAAAACCTCGCTTTTACTGCGGTGAACTATTTCAGTTAAATACCCGGTTTGAAGGCTCGTCTGGGTTGGGGTTTATCTGTTGGTTTTTAGAGAGAGCGGTCAGTGGTTGGAGAGGGCAGGCAGAGAGGTGCAGGAGCCCTGACAGGCGGTGGATCGGTTTTTGCAACTTAATATTTCTCTCGGATGGGATGGGGGAATAGCAAAAAATAAATCCATCCCCACCTCCATCTCCCAAACTACCTCCCTTCTCCCTCTCCTTCCAGCTTGGACTACAGGAGCCGGCTCAGCTGATCGCCCATGGTGTCCAAAATAAATCATCATCTTCATCATAATAAAAAAACCAAAACCAAACAGCATTGCAAACGACGACCCCAAAGTGTGTTCTATGGGAAAGCTTTCGAGGCTCGGCTGCCTCGGCTTCAGCCAGGCTTGGACTCAGCCGTGACCTACTTTCTCTCCGTGGTGTGATGGCAAAAACGCCCGGAGCAAGTTTGTGGGGCCCGGGATGGAGGAGGCGGGTGGGTGGATGGGGGGGGGGGACAGGGACAGCAGCGCCCGGGGTCCGAGCAGGGGGAAAACAAGGTGGGGGAGCAGCGGAGCTGCGAGAAAGAGCAAAGGGAGTCCCCCTGCTTCCCCTTTCCTAATTTTTACCGGGACTTTGCAGGGCGGGGAGCGGGGACCCCCAAACGTCTCATCCTCTGTCCCTCTGATCCAGCTGTGTGCAGGTGTGGGGTTAAGGACGCCCGTGGGCTGGGAATAGCACTGGAGCTGATTCCCCAAAGCTAGGCTGCATGCCACGCTTTTTTAGTTTGTTTAGTTTGCTTTTGTTTTAATCGCACCAATGGTATTATTTTTAGTAGAGCACATGTTTTGCATGAAACCTTCCAAAACAGCCCTCGCCATTCCCAGCGGAGTCTGGGGGGAGGTTGTTTGGAGGGAGAGGGGGGATCAGGAAGTTTCTGTGTTGTTAAAGGACTGTGCAACAGTTATGTAAAAAGGGGATTAAAAAAAAAAAAAAAAAAACAACAAACCACAAAACAAACAAACAAACAAAAAAAACCAAAACAAAAACAAATGCACCGGGAAAAGCCTCTTGTAACTCAGCAGAAGCACCCGCTTGTGGAAATCGAGGGCTCCCTTTAAGACGGGACCCGATGAGACGAGGAAGGGCTCACCCCGAGTTTCCCAGGCTCCCGGCGACTGTGTCAAGGTGGTAAATTCAAAGCACATCTATGCATGCGTTTATAATAAAGTGCAGTTCGCTGCTTCGGGAGGCAGTGGTGCGTCCTGCCTCCCCCCGGGCCGGGGTCTCCTCCCGCTCCCCTCGCCGTGCAGCCAGCTCGGACACGGGAACACTGGGCTCTGGAAAAGTGCTGTCAGGAAAGCAGGAGTATTCCTGCTGATCTCCTCTTTTCCACTACATTTTCTCAGCGATCTTCAACAAGACAAGATCAGATCTTTCTTTCTTTCTTTCTTTCTTTCTTTCTTTCTTTCTTTCTTTCTTTCTTTCTTTCTTTCTTTCTTTCTTTCTTTCTTTCTTTCTTTCTTTCTTTCTTTCTTTCTTTCTTTCTTTCTTTCTTTCTTTCTTTCTTTCTTTCTTTCTTTCTTTCTTTCTTTCTTTCTTTCTTTCTCTCTCTCTCTCTCTCTCTCTCTCTTTCTTTCTCTCTTTCTCTCTTTCTCTCTTTCTCTCTTTCTCTCTTTCTCTCTTTCTCTCTTTCTCTCTTTCTCTCTTTCTCTCTTTCTCTCTTCTCTTTCTTTCTCTCTTTCTCTTTCTCTCTCTCTTTCTCTCTTTCTCTCTTTCTCTCTTTCTCTCTCTCTTTCTCTCTTTCTCTCTCTCTCTCTTTCTTTCTCACTCTTTCTCTCTTTGTCTTTTATCTCTCCTTTCTCTCTCTCTCTCTTTCTCTCTTTCTCTCTTTCTCGTCCTACCTACCTACCTACCTACCTACCTATGTCCTAGTCTTCCTCCTCGCACTTTCTCCAGCTAAGGATAAAACCAGGGAGTAGCCGCAGTAACCCCAGCAAAGGCAGCCGTACCCCAGCTCATCAGCACCTCCCCTCCCCACGGCGCTGGGTTCTCATCTGCTTTCCTAGCCATGACCAGCAGGGACCTTCCCTCCCTCCGCCTCTCCCGCCTTGTCCCATTCTCTTCCTATAAACTCCAGGTAGTTCTAGTTTCCATTACAAAACTTCAGCGTGATTTATATAGTTATAAACATCGGTGTTGTCTTTCATCCCTCTGGGGTGAACTCCTTTCTTTCCTTCCTCTGGCTTTTTTTTCCACCTTTCCCTCCCCACCTGCATGGTATGGCCCATATTTATACGAGACCTCATAAATAACATCTGGTGTCCCTATGATGGAACTAGTCAAATGTCTTAAATAATCCCCAGGACCAATATATTCACCGAATTCTTTCGTTTTCTCTGTCTGTCTCGTAAACAGGCATCCACACATATTTTTCCCCTGTAGCTGGAAGTGTGTCTGTGTCTGTGCACAGCTGTACCAGGACATTGTGTTACATTTCGTGTCACAACAGTGAGTTGGTTCCACTACTGGCCTTTAGGAGTTAAGGGAAAACCAAAAATGCTCCTTGTCTTTGCCTTCGGAATTTTACCGCTGCAGGACAGTCCAGCCGGTGCAAGGGGCCGGTCCTTCCCGGAGCTCTCCCCTCAGGGCTGGGCTCTGCTGCTTCCCGCACATCCCGGTGTCCCAGCGGAGGAAGGGCTGCCCCGATTACCCTTCCAGCAAAATCCCCCCTCTGCCTGTGAATGCTTCCTGGGGTAGGGAGGGATAAATCTCTGGGGCTTTACGAGTTAAGAGTGTCTCTATACTCTCTGCTTAATATGAAGAAGAAAAACCCCAGAATCTCACGCAATTACGAAATGACTGCAATTACTTTGGAGCTTCCTCCAAACAACATCAAAACTAAAAAAAAGTGTGTGTGTGTGTGTGTGTGTGTTTGCACATGTATTTCTCACCCGAGTTTTCAGAATCTTTTTACCCCCTCCGGCCCCGAATGGGGCAAATGTATATAAAAATTCCACAACCAAAATAACCCTCAAACCACCCAAATCTAACATTTGCAAGGTGTTTTTAATACAAACGCAAACACTGGACCTGCACGGTTCCCCAGCGTGGGGAAGTGCTGTGGCGGTAATTATTAGTCCTGTTAAGTACCCGGCGAAATTGTCTGCGTCTCCTGACAGCATGAGAGGAGGATGCTTCCTCAGGTCCAGAGGAACATTTCCTTTAAAACAGAAACCTTTGGTCCCTTCTGGGTGATAGACCAGTGCGTGCTGAGTTTTAATAGGAGCATTCTTTGCAATTGCAATTATATCCATGGTTTTACTAGTTTAAAACACCAACGTGAATGAAATGCGTGTGGGCATTTATTTTCCTTGTAAAAATGCGTCAAAGTACCAGGGAAGATATTTTGCCTCATGAAATCAGCACTAACAATAGTTTATCTCCGTGCACAAAGCATCACCTGGCAGTTTTGTTGCTCCTGTGAAACTCCCAGTAACTTAACCGAAAGCTGTAGTTTTCCCAAAAACCTGTGAGCAACGATGGGGATGAGATCAGCCCCGGTCACCAGTAAACTCCGCTTTATTCCAGTGCAGAGTGGAACCTCCTTTAGCTGGGAAAAAGGGAGCCTGTTTCCAGTTCTGTATGGAAAATCACAGTATAATAACTGGTAATGATGGGAAAAGGGTGGGGGGTGGTGGTGGAAGAACTGCAAATGGGGCTAGAAAACATTTTTTTGGGTAAATGGTTTTCACGGAAATAGTCTGGAGTAAAAAATGCATTTTAAATTGGCGAGCAGGAAGGAACGAAGCGAAATACTTGAAAACGAAAAGTTCTGGATTTTGATATGAAGGTGAGACGGTGAATGTGAGAGGTGGTTCTGCTCGAGAAATAAAGCAAACACCGGCTCTAACCTGCCCCAGAGACGCCGGTTCATCCCTACACTCGCACAACGCCGTTCCGTCAGATGAATGAACACTGAGAAAATGAAGGAGGCTCTCGTTAAAGCCCTCCAAACCTGCTTTCCCGGGACCTTGCCACCGCAGCCGGAGCCTGGAGGCTTTTCCTTGCGCCCGGCAGCTGAGGGAGGACGGGGGCGATGGCCGAGGCAGAGCAGGGACCTCCTTCTCCTTACGCTTCACAGGTTTCTCTAAACTTTAACTTAGGAGTGACGTGAGACAAGCGAAAGTAACTGAGCCCCGACCCGAAAAGTCGCATTTTGGAAAAAGATGGGTTTTCTACTCTCTTCTTTTACTTTTAGTATGTATATAGGGTTTTCCCTCACCCTCCTTGCTGTGGTTTAGTAACCATTAAAAAAAAAAAAAAAAGTGAGTTGGTTACAGAGAGTTTCCCTTCTGGATAAAAGGTGATAATTGTAGCGGTTTTCTCGCTGATGTGGAGCAATACCAGCACCCCAAATAAACATCCTGGGCTGGGGTACAGTTGAGGGTGTGGGAGCTTTTTCCCCTTCTCTAGCGGTAAAAATCGTGCCTGTGTGTTTGTGTACATACACGTGCTTGTGTTACTGACCCGCGGGAAATATTTCACAGCTACTTATTTCTCCCGATGCAGAAAATGAAGGGTACGGGGTTATTAAAATGAAGGATTCAGGGTTGTTTTCTCCTTTCCGCACTTGCTTTTCCCATCTCTCTGTTTCTGTGCCCCATCCCGTGCAGGCAGTGCCTTTCACAGGCTCTTTTATTCGCCCCAAACACCTGACACACAGCTCCGGGAGGCTCTTTCTGCAGTCTGAGCTCCAAGCCCCACCAGGAGGGGTGGCCCCGCTCTGAAACACACTCGGACAGGGCTGATGGAGGCGAGAATTGATAGTGATGGGGAACGGGGGAAGTTTGGGTTAACCCCAGTGATAGCCAGGGTCAAGGTAATCCTGACTACTGTATATTAGTAATAATAATAATTGTAATAATAATAATGCCAACACCGATATAATAATTAAAAAGTCGGGAGAAGAGGGAGGAAGACCTAAGAGGAAGCTTATTCAGCCTCATTGCGACCTCCTTCAACCCTGCTACCCTCTCCCCTTTCTAGAGGGGTCTGCACAACCCCAAAGCGGCCCCTTCTCCCCTCCATGCGGGGTGATAAGGAGATTGCCCTCCCCACTCTGCTTCCCAGACTTCCCCCCTTCACCTCGCCCCCTTCCCAACATCCTGTCAAGCAATAGGCTGTAAAATAGTTATCCAGCCCAGCACACAGGCAAGTGCCGTTTGAGAGTAATTTCTGCCCCGAGCACTTGGCCGGGGGCAAAGCAAGCGTGCTCTCTAACTGATCAACCTGGATATTTCATTATTCATTAATTTACTGTTTAACCAAATCCCACTCATTATCAGAGGCAACGCTTGGCAGAGCCCAGCGAACAGTAGCAGTTGGTGTCAGGCGTGGAGAATTGGCCCATTTGATCCTGGGCTGTTTTATTATTCAACACCACTGACTGAGAAAAAGGCCCATGAATAATAAAGAGCCAAAGCGTGTTTGAACTGAGAAGCATGACACAGCCTTACAAAACAGCAGTTAGGAAATTAAAGGCGAGGTGGCCCAGGCTTTGCATTTTTTATTCTCACTGTGGGCACAGGCATTGGGATTCCACTTTTTTGTTGCTCCTGTGTTTATTGTTGTCGCTGTTACTATTTTCCCACAAGCTGTTTGAGAGGTGTGAACCCAAAATGTGGATTGGGATCTTTTTCATTGCAAAGTTGCTCTCCCTGCTCTATCCTGATCATCATTTTGGTTTTAACAATGGCAAATATTGTGCTGTATGATTTTTCTCCCTTCCTTTACTCCATAGGAAATGAGACCACTACAAACATCGCGTCCGGATCATTTTGGGTGTAAATCCACAAAAACACTCTCAACAGAGGGTTAACTGAGCACTGGGATGCCAGTGGTGCCACAGAAACTCTACTGAGATCCCAATGAACTCTCATGGCTGGGTCTGGTCTTTCAGGATCAAGCCTCCAGAAAAATATTACTCTGAAGGCATTTCCCCTATTTTGATAAAAAATCAAAATAGGCAGTGATCGATCATCAGCTGAAAAGCAGAATACACCTCTTAGAGAGTGACTACATTTAAAAATGTTTTTCATGTTCCTAGCAAATGATTTAATTGCAATCCTTACTTTCACCATAAAGCTTTTCACTCTTCTGATCCCAGATCTTTGCCCTTTCTCTCTAATCTTTGCCTTAAGTATGGCAGAAGCTCACAGGTGTTATCTCAGTTACATCAGGGTCAAATTGGATTTTCCAAAATGCTTCCATTTTTGCAGGATTTGTAAGAGTAGTGACTGTGAAGTGGTGCCATTTAGCATGGCTTTTAAAAGAATGGTGGTTAAAATATGGGGTCCTGCAAAAGAATGAGGAGCAAACAACCAACCACAGCTTGAAAAAATGTTGACCAAAATATCTCTGACTTATAAAAGTCATACAAGAACATTGGAGCAAGATAATTCATTTGAAGCCACAATAATCACAGGAGTGAACCTGGAGAATTCAGAGCAGCCTTGCCTGAATCTCACCCTCCTCAAATGAGAGCGTTTTGCAAGGCATTTGGACAAAATATTATTTCTGTGTTGCCATTGTGATCTTTGTTGATCATAGTAATGCTATGGTGAAATACTTTCTAATTTTTCTATGTTGCATTATACTTCTGTTAGAAATGGCATCTTTAAAGTCATTAGGTTGTGGCATAAATTTGGCTTTTAATCTTTCCACGAGGAGATGGCAGGATGCATTAATATTTTCTAGACCACCTTCTGTTGACTTTGCCAAGAATTATGATAGGAGCAGTCATGCTATTTTAGTCCTCCCTGCATGGAATGATGGGCAGAACACACAGTAGTGGGCATGGAATGGGGGTGCCATCCCCATGATACTGACCCTGGTGTGTCCCCCCTCTGTGGTTTGCATCTCTTCAGACTTGGACAGTCCTGAAGATGTTTGGATGAGGAAAAGAGACTGTTCCCCCTGTTTGGGTCCCTCCCTATCTTCTCTCTCCTCTGCTCTCCTGCCCCTCTGAGACACAGAACTGGGATCTCTGATGGGTGGTAGATGCACAGAGAATGACAACCATGATGCCAAGTGCAGGTTATCTGCACATATTAGTTCTGGTTGGGATCAACAAAGGCCTCCTAAATGATTTAGAGTTACTTGATGCGGATCAATTGTTTATTTACTAAAAAAGTGGCCAATTCAACCCCACACCACATGTCTTGTTTTATTTGTGGCCTGGCTTCCTGCAAAGGCATTCTTGAACAGGCCATGTGTATCCTATTGTGGTGGCAGGCACTTATCCATAGACTCTGTCTTTTCCTGCAGGGGTTTGTTTAGGTTTTGTTTTTGTTATTTTTCTTTTTTTTTTATTCTTATTTTTCCTTTCCACCACCACCTGCCACTACTTCTAGGAGTGAATTCTGTTGGGATCTTGTCTTGATTAATAAAAACTCAGGTCCAAGTCTCTGTCAGGAATATACAATTGGAAATTTGGCTTCTTAGTCAGAGCTTTTTCTTATCTTCCTAAATCAAAACCTGCTTTAGAAATGATTTCAGATTCTCAGAGCTTCCTCTTAAGTCTGGTTCAGACTGACTGTGGGTTTTAAATACGGAAAAAAAAAAGTGATGTCTGTGCACGTGGGTGCACATGGGTTGGTATAGATGAGCCTTCTCTGTTTATGCCTCTAAAGTGTCTGTGCACAACATTTTTTCCTATCCTCTTTTCTTACTGATCTCTTATTAATATTCATGGCTGTGGTTAGTGTTCCTGGAATTGAATGCATCTGGTGAAACCAGTCCCATTGCCTCCCAGACTTCTCGCTAACATTTGTGTGGGTTTCACACGCCTCTGAGGTAGGTCTTGTCTTCATGAAGACATGATGGGCTTGAGGACGAGGTCACAGAAGCAAGGAATCATGGAATGCTTTGGGTTGGAAGCGGCCTTGAAGGTTATGTTGCTCCAACTCCCCTGCCATGGGCAGGGGACGTTCCACCAGACCACATTACTGGGAGCCCCATCCAACCTGGCCTTGGGCACCTCCAGGTCTGCGGTCTCTGAAACATTTTTGCTGATGTTGGGAGAAGAAGGATTTCACCTGCATATCACCAACTGCTCACGAAGGCCATGGAGCCATGAAGAGGGGATTATTTATATGGATTACCTCAGGTGCCTGCAGACTGCTTGGACAGTGAGTCACTGCAGAGGTGAGAGCTTGTCCGTGTGTCAGGGAACATTGGGAATTTGCTTTCATAACATAGCCATGGATGCAACAGGGGACTGAGGAGGTGATTATATTCCTCCATAAGAAACTCCATACTCTCTCCAGATGAAAGATACAGCCTGAATCTACAGTGCTGGAACTGCCTTTTGTTTCAAGTACACAGTATTTTGTGAAATGGGTGCCTTGATTTAAAGTCCTACCAGGAACTAAAACAGAAACCACCAGGGCATACATTCTTCAGGAGGTATGAAATAAGGATTCAAGGTGATTTTCTGAGAGGGCATGAGTCCACAGGAACAGCAAGTCTTTCTGTTCCTCAGCAAGAAGTGGGTGCCACTGAAAGGAAAACTAAAAAAAATAACAAACCACTCCACTGTCAGAATGAAAGAAGAAACCCGGTGTTTCCATGCGTGCACGAATGTGATGAGCAGATGTGCATCCCAGGGAGGGCTGGTGAGCATAAGTGGATGTGAATGCCATATAGGTGCAGAACTGCAGGTTTAATCACATGTGATGATAATTGACCGTGGGGGGAGGTGGGCAGCACTGGTGGTGTAGCTGAATAGGGCGTGTGAGGGTGTGATTGTAATTAAGTGTGGGTGTAACACTCCGGACATAACTGAATGTGAGTGCCAGGAGTTGGGCATGTAACCCAATGTGAAAGTGTCTGAGTGAGTACATGTTAGTGCAGGCAGGAGGGCATGATTGAAGCTGAAGGTCAGTGTGTGTGTGTGTGATGGGGCTGGTGTATGAGCATAGGACTCTCAGTGCCAGGAACAAGGGCTACAGAATTAGTGGATACAATTAGTGAACCCAATAGTGAACAGTGCTGGGCTAATCTACATTGGTTTCTTGCTCAAATAAAACACTGCAAGTATTTTTTTTCCCTGTTTGGGCTCCCAGCGCATAAATTTTTTTAATGTATAGATTGACTTGTAAGGTTACTGCAGGAAAATTTGCATAAACAAGGAATTTCCAACAATTTTTTGTGTCAGAGGCATTTGAAAATACCCTTTTTTGTGTGCAACGTGTTTCTAAGAGCTGCATTAATCCAATCAAGGCAAAGAGCTAACACATCATAAACTATATGTAAAATCAAAACTAATTAGCACAGCTTGATTTTCATGTATCAAACACATACAGTCAACAGCTCATAGACCTGAGACTGAGATGCCTCCAAGAAATTATTTGGAATGTTAATTCAAATAATGACTAAACTGTAACCTTGAAGACCATGTGTGAATCAAAAAAGAAGGTGCATTAATTCAATCCTTTTTTTCCCCTCCAAACTAGTTGTGCAGCTTCAGTTGTTTGTGTGCCAGAATGATTTAAAGTGATGCTACCAGCAACACACTCATTGCCTTTTACCAATATATGAAAGTTTCCCGTTATTTTCACCTTCCTTTTAACAGCTTCTCATTGAGACAGGCACACACTTCTCTTCACGTGCCTTAGGGCTTCTTGACACTTCAGAATTTACCAGAATAGCTGTTCCAGAATTCTGGAATAAAACTGGCTTCATGGGGGCTTTAATTAAGCAACTCCTTGGGAACCATTATCCAGAAATAGTAAATTTCCAGGAGTAGAAAACCTTTAGAGAAACAATGTGGTTGAGTGAGAGACATGGCATGGGAATAAGGAAAAAATGCCGTATTTTCTCAGCTCCACTGGAGCAGCCACTTTAGCCCTCATTTTTAATGTTCATAAATAGGGATAGAGAACCATATTCTGGTTGTCTGCTAAGGACTGAAGTTAATCTCACTCGATTTTACTTGACTATAGGGAGACAGCTGTAGAAATTGCAAAGGTTCCCTCTACATGGGTAGAGAGAACTTCCAGTGGGTGCCTTGTATCACCCTGACCTGAGTACCTAGATTGGCTGGATGAACATAATTTCTACAACTTTGTTTCTCAGTGCACTTTACAGACACCTAGAGGACCCAAAGAAGATGCTATGAATAGCATAAATGCTTAGTGATGCTCTCAATGGACTAAGAGGTCACACCTAAAAAGTTGCTAAATTAGGCAGAGATAAGTGGCAAAAAGATGATTTTTGCTTCTTAGTTTGTGCTGAGAAGAACTTTGTGGTCTTCAGACATACGGAATTGCACTTCCCAGCAGTCTCATTGCTACTGTGGAGTTTCCTCCTTCCTTTCTGTGCTTTCTCGTGCAAGTGAATTTAACTTTCTTGACCTAGGAGGATTCAGCTTTTGAGGCCTAATTGGTAAGACATGAGCTCGAGTTTCACAGTAGCTTTGGAGTCACACTTTATTCTGACACCATTGCAAGTGCTTGGTGTTGCTCTGCTCCCACAGGAGGAACACAGTGTCTACCAGCAGCAGAGGGTTTTTGGATGTGGTCTCCACATTTAACACTTACCACTGTTTGTAATACAAAGACAGGTATAGGGGGCAAAGTATCCATCCAAAGGGAGATCAGACTCCCCCGTGTTTCCTCACTCTTGGTTTCACAGTCACTTAATTGCAGCGTGAGGAGGTGAGATGCTTTTTTTCCTAAAGTAACCTGGTGGTTTAAGGGGCTTTGCTGGGAGACAGGGGCCTCAAATCTTTCAAGTGGAGCAGTCCACTAACCTTAAATCTCCTTTTTCTGGGAGATTCAGGTACACTTTGAATAGAAGTGGTTATGCACTGGAAGTGACACCATCTCTCATCTTTTAGGAGAGACAATAGTCTCTCCTAAACCCATTTCCCCTTGTCCTGTTACTATCTGCCCATGTGAAAAGTCTCTTTCCCTCTTTGATAAGCCCAGTTCAAGTACTGGAAGGCCACAATGAGGTCATCCTGAAGCTTTCCCTTCTCCAGGCTGAACAACCCCAACTCTCCCAGCCTGTCTCCATGGAAGTGCTCCAGCCCTTTGATAGTTCTCTGATTTGAGATTAACTTTCTTCTCTGTTGTAGAGGTGAGCTCTTGGATTATGTTCCCAGCCTTCTCTGAGGTATGAGAGTCTGAGGGCATGGATTTGGGTCTGAGCTGTGGGCTTTGAGTCACTGAGTGTGGTGTCTGCTTCAACACCCATCTGTCACTGCCGAAGCCTTTGGTGACATCAGTGGCCAGAGATTGGGGCCTTCAAGTGTAAATTTTAAGGAATGAATCAGTGCACACTCCCATAAAGGTTCCTGTTGGAAATAACTTGATTAAAAATAACACACTTAGCAGAGGTGTTTCAGCTCCAGCCAGACCTCATTAACAGAATCACTCTTGATGTTCTCCTTGGCAAGCCTGGCGTTAGGTCTGCTTCGAACTTGTTTATGAGGTTGTTTGAGGTTTGTGCAGCACACAAGATCTCCAGTTGGAAAAGTGTCACTGCATGAGGCTGTAATCCTTGCTGTGGTCAACGTGTTGAGAGTTTTATATTTCCTGACCGCAGGATCTTTCCATAAAGTGAAGGTGGGGAGGGAGATTATTGTGATTAACCAGCTGGTTTATTAAAACTTCTGGAAGCCATGGTGAAGCTTTAATGAGATTATTGTGTCCATAAACTGCAAAGTTTCTTCTGCTCTTTCTTATTATGGGGAAAAGAGAGGAACCGGCCAGGCCTTTCTCAGGCCATGTGAAACGTTATTAGAGACCATAACTCTGGGTGTGAATGGTGGCAGTGAGAGAGGGAGAGGCTTTCCTGATGCACTCACCAGCTGAAAATTTGTGAGGTGATTTTTCCCTTGCCCATGGTCTCTGGAGGTGTAAAGTGCAGCAGGAGCTTCTGGCAGCCACACCAGAAACAGGGACAGGAGTCCCTCCTTCTCTCAAGTCTCCCTGGTTAACCTGCAGGCTGAAATGTGAGCAAGTTTTCCATGAGCTGGCCGTGATCCGTGGTTTGAAACCATATATTGCATTTATAGACCCTGTTGTGACAGGGTCCTGAAGCACCTGTGTGCAACAGTTTGTGTGTGACTTCAGCCTGATCTCTCTGTGTCCCCAGTCAGAGGCACACCAGGCTCCCTTTTCATCTTGTGGGATCGGTGGAACAGCAGTTTTCATATGACAACAACAACATTTAGCATTTGTATAGAACAACTTTTTGGCTTGCTTTTCAACATCAACTCACTCATTGCTCTGCCAGGTAGCAGAATAACAAGATGCAGCACACAAGGAAGAGTTGAAGTGTGACCTGGATTTGAGGAAGAGCACCAGTAAGGTCAGCTGTAAGAATTTCTTGGCCTTTCTCTCTGGATTCCTCCTTCTTTCTCCTAACTCGAAATGAAATGTGAAAAAAATAGAGGCTGTTCTAGTAATTTCCTAATCTTCTCACTGTTTGCTAATTATATTACTCTGGATCTTAATTTCCTCATTTTCATTGTTCTTCCTTCTTTTTTTTAAACCACTTCATTTTTTATTTGCTTTCACATTCTATTTTTTTTTTTAAAAGCAGGGTGGCATTTAGCCAACTGTCATTTTGCTTGAAGATGTGGAAAGAACATCAGAAAAACTTCACAAGAAAGATGAAAAATATGCCAGGTTTTGTCCATTCTGGTGAGCCTTTCTGGACTTCAGAAAAAGAAGAAAGAAAAGATTCAAACAGTGGGAAACTCAAATATTTGTAACATAAGGAGTTATAAGTCCATCCTCCATAGCAGACAGCTTGGAGCTATCAGACCCCACTTCCTTGGCATCTGGCCCAAATGGCACAATCAAGTCATATCAGTATCCATATGGGGCAGATTATTCTTCATTTGGGTGACTTTGATGCAAAAATAGACAATATCACACCTTCTGGTGTCAGGCTGCAGCAAACAGTGCTTCCATATCCACCTCTTTGTAACTGCACCAGTAAATGTATTTTTTTGGAACAAATCAGGAGGGGAAGTAGTGAGACCCTTCAGTAGATACCCTCTGTACATCCCAAGGTGCTACAGGTCCTAGGAGCCATGCTAATAATTTTAAAGCCCTGATTAAAGATTTCTAAAAGAAGCTAGTGTGTGGTCTCTTTTATAATGAGTGCAATAAAAATTACTGGACCCAATTTATCCTTAACAAATGCTGGGCCGAAGGAGAATCCTATTTTTTAGTTGTTACTGTAGCAAATATTTACATAATTTTTTTTTAGGCATTGGCTCAATAATTTCTGTTTATGTGTAACATAAATGAAGGGGAAAGGATGTTGTTAAATGAATAAGCCATATAAATACAGGCATTATAAAGACACAGGGTTGGCTATTAAAGCACTCAGGAAAGTAGTTATGAAGTCTGATTCAGCTTTCATTTCAATCAGGAGCAAAATTGTAATTGATTCAGTAGAAAGAAGGCCTGGCCTTAATTTCTTTGGTGCTGTCCACTGTAAAGCAATTGATTCACATTTTTGCCCTTTTGATGCAAGAGAATATTCCTTAAATTTTCATAGCAAAGCACCTACTCCTGCCATTTGAGATAGGTTACAACCAGTGTGACACAGGATCTCCTTCAAGGATTGATTTTATTAACCCTGCATAAATAACTTTCCTGGTAGTACATATATGGGAAGAAAAGGAAATTTTGGCAGTAACCAAGTCAAATTGTGATGATAACCACACAGGGCCAATTTTTGAGTAGGCAGAAGCACCATCAGTGTAGGCAGGGCTGGAAACACCCACAAGTGGACTTCCTACAGTCAGTGAAAGGTGATGGGCAGGAGCATTTTATCCTCTCTGCTTTGACATATTTGTTCTGGACATGATCTTCAACATATTCACCCATTTCAGGAATAAACCTGCTTAGTCCTACACGGTGCAGTATCCAAGAAACTGCAGACTTTCCCTACCTCTTATCCAGCTACATCCAGAGATCCAGCTTATTTCAAGGGGACTGGGACATAAGTGATTGACTGCCAGCAGTGGTGACACGGCACTTCTTCTACATCAGGGATCTCATATAGAAAGAGTTGATAATTTGGATCGTTCCTTCCAGCTGGCCTCGAGCTGACACAGAAGGGAAAATCTGCTTGTCCTTTGACACTGAATCTCCATGCAAAGCTGGGATCCACATACTTGCATGCAAGTAATTTAGGAATACATAGTCGTGGCATCATAGGATGGTTTGGGTTGGAAGAGACCTTAAAATCATCCAATTCCAGTCCTCTACCATGGGCAGGGACACCTTCCACTATCCCAGATTGCTCCAAGCCCTGTCCAACCTGGCCTTCAACACTTCCAGGGATGGGACAGCCACAGCTTCTCTGGGTAACCTGTGCCAGGGCCTCCCCACCCTCACAGCAGAGAATTTCTCCCTGATATTTAAACTAACTCTGCTGGCAATGGGAGGCCATTCCCCCTTTCCCTGTCACTCCATACCCTTGTTCAAAGTCCCTCTCCAGCTCTTTTGGAGCCCCTCCAGGCACTGAAAGGTGCTATAAGTTCTCCCCAGAGACCTTATAAGTGGTCTACAAGAAGTTTGCACTGGAGCTGTTTGTGTGGCCCAGAGAATAGGAAACATCCTGTGCTTGTGGCAGCTCTGCTTGTAACCTGCTGTAGACACAGCCATGCTTTGAGACTCTGTTCCTTATTCCTGAGCCTGGGAAGTGGTGAGGGGACCTTTTAGACTGTATGAGATAATCCCTTACACTTTTGTTTGGCCAAAAGGCTGGTGATCACAGGGAGCCCTGTGATTGTTGTACTCAGGGACAGGGTCTGATCTTAAGGCAAGGAAAAAGATACTCAAATTTTTACTTGCAAAAAATATCCTGAGTTGGAAGGGACTCACAAGGCTTATCAAGTCCAGCTCATAAGGTTTGCTTATTTAGAGAGCTACCACAGGACATATCTAGTTAATAAAAGGCAAATATATCATGAAGATGGAAAAGTTCTGCCCCATCCTCTCCACACCATGGCCTCCAGTGTTCACCTGTAAAACGCTAGAGCACTCTCTGTCCTACAAACAGAAGTAGCAAGTGGCAGACCAGCAAATTAGTGACTTGGAGACCTTCAAGAATAAGAAACGAGGCAGGAATAACCCTGAATCACCAAGTCCAATCTGCTGGTGAGGGAATGAGGAGTCTGAGGGGTTTTCGAAGGAAGTTTCCCAGTGGGAGTTGCAGATACCCAGAGGTCCATTTTCACCTCTGTGTATTCTAGGCCCACACAACACTGGGGATTCTTGCTATTGCAGATTCTGTGGGTCAGATGATGTTAAAGAAAAGGCTTTTTTCCCCTGCAGTTATCAGGCTTCCAGGAAAGTTCTGCATGTGGACACTAATCCCCTGCCAAAGATAATTATATTCCCTCCAAACTCTCAGTGCATTTTTGGTGGGCAAATAAAGCTTGTTCCTCAGACTGCCCATAATATTTCATTGTTTTATTAAATCACCATGGCAGCAATGGTTGTTCCACAACAGAAAACTTCTTCACAAGGAAAAGGTGTTTGGATCAATGAGTCCAGGGTGTGGGTACCCTCCAGGCAAAGGAACCGTTGGTTACTCTATGGGATGGCCTGGTTTAGTCCAGGACTGCAGATCTGCATATAATGCATGTTGAAGCCCATCAGCCCCATCCCTTCCTCCATCTCTAACAGCACAGAATTATTCCACAAGTTTCTATTTTTGCTAATTGGCTGCAGCTCTGTAATTATGAGATAACCGCTCCAAACGAAATATTTGGGATTGGGTTTGAAATATTGTCTCTTCCTGCCTGCCTGGGGGATTTATGCAAATGAAGAAAAAAATCTACCCTAAGTCAAAAGATTCTGTGGTCTTATCCACCTCTTCCAGGACTTTATGAGCAGGAAGGAAGGTTGGAGCAGTTTTTCATTTCCTATGTGAATGTCAGAACTTGGAACAATAATGGGGTCTGGAATTGCTCTTAATAAAAAGTATGTTGGGATTATCAGTAGAATGGAAGGGAAGTGCACCAGGTGAGATAGCAGATATAAAAATAATTTTCCTGTTACAAAGTAGTTTTCTCCCTTTAAATGGCATGAAGGGCTAATCTGTTTAGTATCCAAGCAAGCTATTTATCTGGTAATTTATTTTCCTGCAAAAAAAAAGTCCATCTGATATTATTAGGATATAAACAGGCTGTGTATATATTGTCTTCTTTTTTTGTCTTTGTTTCTTTTTGTTTTGTTTTGTTTCTGTCTTTGTGTGGGTTTTGTTGTTGTTTTTTGGTTTTGTTTGTTTTTCTTTCTGGTTTCAAATGATGAAAAAAGATGATTATTTTAACTCTGCATCTGACAGCCACTGTCCACAGGTCAGAAGCACAAGCTAAAGATTAGAACATTTATAAGCCTCAGTAGACAAGAAGTTAATTTTAAGTGTGAACTTTAAAAGCTTTAGCTGACTTCAGTTTGGAAGAAGAGACGAGACAGGTTCAAGGTTTTACATGACTTAAGTATCCTAGAACAAGCCAACTACAGCACCTGGGAGATGGTGGTTTAAAAATAACCCTCAAGAATACAAAATTAATAATAATTTGGTAGGGCTTTTACTTTCTAGCAGATTCCCTTGGTCTGAGCAAGCTCTACAAGGGGAAGGTGTCGCTGCCCATGGCAGGGGATTTGGAACCGGATGAGCTTTAATGTCCCTTCCAACTAAAACCATTTCATGATTCTACAAACAGTTAATACAGAAAGTATTCCAAGCCTGGAATTCAGTGCAGAAATTTGGAGACTTTGTCAGATTTCCCTGTTCATAGGAAATCAAATGCCATAAAATACACACATGTTGCATTACACATGCAGATAGAGTTAGTTCATGTATGTAGTATGTATATGCACACATACAGGTGTTCAAACAGGGGAAGAGGAGAATGACAATGAATCGTTGTTAGAGCAAAAGACTTGAAATCAAAACTCGGTTCTGGGAAGCATAAATATGAAAAAGCAGTATTTGTTACTGCAACAGTGCTCATGAGATTTTTAAAGAGATCCTGAATATCTGGGGGGGAAGATGAGTCTCATGCTATATCACATGTCTAGGTGGCAGGTTCCTAACCCAAGCTGGTTGTCCAAGGTGTTGATCACCTCTCAATAGTCAATGGAAGAGACAGGATCCTCCAGAGAGCAGCTCACCTCACTTATACTGGGATGGGTGAGGCCGTTTCTAGAGGTTTGTGTCTTTCTCCACTGGCTGTAAGAGAAACTGATTAAACAGAGTAGATGAATGTCTGACTTTCTGATGGTTAAAGTTAGGTGAGGTGAATTCACTCTTCCTGTGGGGAATGCCTCCAATCTGAATAAATTTCTGCAGTGTTTGAGACGCATTACTTTAGATTGCTGATCTAAATATAAAGAAGCCAAAGACTTTGACCTGTTCAAGCTTTGGTACGCCTGAAGTCTTTAAGCATTAATTATATAGTTACAGTGTCCTTTAGCTGCCACCATCAGGCAAAATTGTGGAGCATGAGGCCTCATTCCCACCACTTGGAAAACATCTAAATCCTTTGCTTGTATTTTGGCACTGCCAGTGCCAGATGAAGCCAAGCATGCAAATGCATAAAGTATCATTCAGAGATAAAGGGAGGTGGGATTCAGTTACAGGTAAAGGTACTTCAGTGTTGTTTTCAACATACAAGTGCCTGTGGCTCTCCAAGTATTAAACATCCTGCTATGGGTTGGTGGAGCAGAGAGAAGGTGCCAGCTCACACTTATATTTAATTTTAATCAGAAACCCCAGAAGCTCAAGTCAAGAGATCAAAAGTAGGTTATTTTGCCCCACCTCTGACCCTTCACTCACAGCTGTAGCCAAGTTTGTGAAACTCCTCCCACCTGCTCACCTCTCCTTTATCCCTAAATGGTACCTGGGGCTGTGTGTGCCCCTGCTGAGTCAGCTGTTGTTGTGCCTGCTCCATGGTGTCAGGTGCCCAAGCCAGGCTTGCCCAGGCTGTTCCTAACTCTGCCAGAATGAGTTCAGCTAAAATATCATGGTCCTGAAGAACACATGGTTTGCCTTGCCCAGAAGGCATCTTCCACATCAAAATCCAGTCTATAGCAGGAGATTTGGGGCAAAGGAGAAAAATGAAGGAAATAGGGACTTATTCTTCATTCCTAGCACCAGGCACAGGCTGTTCTGCAGGGAGGAATGCAAATTTTATGGGACCAGGGGAAAAAGAGGGAAAATTGCTTTGCAGCTGGCTTGTGTGCTGGGATGGAAGACTCCTGCTCCTGTCATCATGTATGCACTGTTCACTGCAAAGTCACAGAGTAAAACATGCACATAGTCCCTGGAGAGCTCTTTGTCTGTACTGATGGTGCCAGCTGACTCATCAGGGAGCCTAAATGTCATCATTTGGGTTACTCCATCGAGTGAGTACCTGCTGCTTTCTGTGGTGCCTGTTTTGGGTGTTTGCAATAAATGAACTGGATAACATTCTAAGATGCAACTCCAAGTATAGAGGAGCACAAGATCCATCAACCCTTTACAGACCTTGAGCTCAGTGCTTCATGCTTTTTAATAAGAGAATAATTAGGACGCTTCAAAAAGATCCACCTACATTTTACTTATTCATATTCAGAAGTAGCTAAACCAAAATCAGAAATGTGGCACTGGTATGGCATCAATGCAAGCAAGGTCAGAGAGTCACAAATTCTGATTTTAAGCTCCACTAAGTCTTTATGATAATTCTCATGCAAATCATCCAGGATACCTCACTTCTATCAGGCTTTTGCTGAAGCTGTAACATTGTGCAGTGTGTTTCTCCCAGGCTTTAGATTTTCTGTCTGTGTGCACATGCTCACTGTTAATGAAAGCAAATGGCTACAGGGGATTCCAAGTCTTAAATTTAATAACAGGCAAGAGTTAAAGTAAGCAGTGACTTTGCACTGGTGCAAAGGCTCTGCCATGGACATGCCAATGGTGAGCTGAGCACAGACCTGGGCATTATCTGGTCAGTTCCTGTAAAGACAGAGAAGGGAAAACACATTTTCTTCTCACTCTCTTCTCTTCCTCCCCTCAACCTCACCCTCATTGCACCTGTGAAGTCTCAGACTGCTTTTCCCCCTTTTTTTTTTCTTTCTTCCTTTTTCAAGTCTCCAGCTGCTGCTGAGAAGGGAATTTCCAAAGCATCCAGGATCCCAAGGGCAGCGTGCTAGGAATAAATAGCACAAAGACAAGTCATTCCATGGCAAATACCACTCAGTAGGAAGCAGGAAAACTGAAGCAGTAAGTATGCCAGTAATTCTAATCAATATGCCCTCTTTGTATGTCAGGCTACAAATGCAGAACAAAGTTGGTTAAAATGCACGTCCTGGGACATTTTAACATCTGGAACTTTTTATGTATTCATGAAGATTGTGAGTCAGATTCAAAAAGCTGTTTAAACAAGTGTGTTGATACACATAAGGTTTACTGTATATATAGAAAAAAGCAGCATTGTTAACATGTTTTTTTGTATCCCTGCCAACCTCCTGCCAACTGGGGATGGAGTGTAGGTTGTTGGCATGGATTCCTAAAGCTCTCATTGGAATGGAAACTTCCCAGTGCTGGTTCAAAGGTTAGCTGGTTGTTTGATTTAAGCCAAATAGCCTTAGAATACAGGGATTTATTTTTTCATCCAAATGAACATTTATGTTGGTAATTCTCACATTTGGTTTTGGTTGTTACTGGAGATGTTTATTTGGGCTTGAAACAAGTGGTCTGGTTGGCTTGGTACTAAAAGAGCTTGATTTAACTTGGGTAAGACTTCCATTATAGCAGTAGCTGATTGTTTTTGAAGGAATTAAGCTCCCTTCATGCTGGTTGTGTCTAGATTAGACTCCTAGTCCTGGTTAATCAACAAGCAACCTGCTTTAGGACAGAGTGAATCACTGTCTGGAGGTTCCTAATTCTTTTGTATTGAATCCATACACAGTAGCTGGAAGACAGGTTTGGTCCAAGTGCTTAACACTGACTTTAGTGCCACCTTTAATAGCTGTTAGTGAGATGGGATTCATGTGTCCCTCGGAGAAATAAACACCTCAAATCTACTGAGAAATCTCCAGTTGTTTAGGAATTTAAATTTGTTTCCAAATCCCTTTTGGCTTTAATAAATGAGAGGGAAATATCTATTTATTTTAAAACAATGTGTTTGGTGGGGTGTCAAGCTGTTCTTAATTTCATGAACTCTTCCACCAGCAGTTTCAGATATCCATGGGTAACTGGTCAAAAGGGTTGGGATGAAAAACTGTAGCCTGAGCCCTGTGGTGCAATTTGAAAGTGTCTTCCTGGTGGCAAAGCTGGAGGCAAAAAGATTTCCTTTTTTTCCCTGACTTGTTCAGTAACCATAAGGGACTCCGTACCTCAGGAAACTCATCAGGCAGTTTTTTATCCATGAGAATGAGTTTGAGCTATAATTAATTAATTAATCACTTTAAAGTGCTCTGAGATTTTGCAAGAATTCAAGGCAAAAATACTAATACTCAGGTTTATGGCAATCATAAAGATAATGTGCATGTAAAAAGAAATAATATTTTATGAATGTGTTTACAGTATCCTCACTTAATACCCATTTGCTTTGATCACCCTTAAAAAAACCTCTTGAGTCAAAATGTTATGTTCTGTTAGCTCCTTGTAGACCCATAAAGCTTTCAATATAACTCATTCATTCTTAAATTTACCTTTTTTCTTTAAAAAAGTAGTTTTCCATGAACAAATATCTTATTGTAAATATTCTGTCAGAAGATGCTTGCAGCCAGGTTTCTCGTTAAGGTGTTAAATTATGCCTCAGTGCCTTTTTCAGATGGAATTTAGGTGTTTAGAGTTTAAAAGTCTAATTTTAGGGAGGTTGTTATGGGTTCCCCTTGTATGCAGTGGGGAAGATAGGTAATTCTGAGATCAACAGACCTAAAATATGAATTTAACATAGTTGAGATGAAAGACTTGATGAAAGAGTCTATTTTTCTTAGTTGGGAAGCTTGCAGTTTTAATTGCAGGTGATCACTACACCTTTAAGTGCGTTAGCATGACTAAAGTCATCAAGACTTTAAACACACTCAGGTAAGATGATTCACACCTATGGCTTTCATTTTTTAAAATGAGACAATACACTGGATTTCTCTAGTTGATCATGTTTGATTCACAATAGTTAAGTCTTCTCACTACAGAAGCTGAACAATCTTCAGTGTAGTTATCTTCACAACTGGATGAGGCCAATAAGTGAATTAAATTCCATGGGAATTAAAGTGTATTAAGAATTCCAGCCCAACATCCAATTTGATACCACAAAATAAGGCAATGATGCAGGAAAGGGATGGATTTCAGTCTGTTCCTAACTCCAGACACATTCCCATCCTTGAAAGTGTTCAAAGCCACGTTGGATGGGGCTTTGAGTTAGAAGGGACCTTAAAGATCATCTTGTTTCAAGCCCCTGATGTGGGCAGGGCACCTTCACCAGACAGGGTTTAACTTACCTTCATTTGGGCAAGGTACACTGATGACTTGAGTCAGTGACTCGTGTTGGTCCTGATCCCTTTGAGATGCTCCGGGATATTTCCAATGACTGTGGAGCTGTTAGATGTGCCACAAAAGACATTTTAAACAGAGCTCTTTTGGAGTGGGGGCTGCATACACCTGTTTGCTGAAGACTTGGGCTTCAATTGCACAAAAAACATCAATATTTCTGTGAGAAGATCATCTCTTCAGAGGTTTCTTCAACATCTGCTTCTCATCCCATCACAAATGCTGCCCGTCTTTGGGATGCTTTGGCATTTCCACTTCCAGTCTCAGCTTGCAACCAGCAGTAAAAGAACAGAGGAACTTGAAGTCTGGTTTGAGTTTAGGTGTAAAAATGACGGAGGCTCATCTGCTTTCTATCGTCTGTGAATTGCTGGCTAGTCCTTCTCAGTCAAGATGTTCAAGTGAAGATTATTACATTTTTAAGGAGATTGTGTAGGGGCCTAGAATAGGGGCTGGGTTAAAAGAACCAGGAGATCCTTCTGCCTGTGTCTCCTCTATAAATCTCTCATTATCAAAATAATGTCTCATTTGTGGTCTTGGATGGCTCTGCCTTGAATGAGTCATATTTCTTTTGATACAGATGATTCATATCACTTCTTGTACAGCCCAGGCTTGATCTGCAGAAAAGCTTAGCAACAGAAAAGCTATAGCAAACAGGCTCTGCACATGCTCCAAGTTTCTGATAATTGGCCTTTATTTAATTAAGCTTCATATCTGTCTTATGAGGTAATTATTATTATTTTACAAGTTGTACTTTATTATGAAAAAGAAAGCACCCACAGATATTAAGAGATGGATGAAACTGATGGGAGGTATTGTTGTAAAGATCTGGATTCAGAAGTGTCTCCCTCACTATTGTTCCTAAGCAGACAATGCTGAATGCAAGTTGTAGATACAAATTCAGCACAGCCAACAAGTGTCTGTCTGCTCTCAGACTGCATGGCCTTGGTTTCTTAGGCTACTTCCTTCAAAGGATAATAATCCCTCTCTTCCTCTGCCAGTGAACAGGATTGTCCGGCATTTAAACTGGGAGGAAAGGGATGTTTTTCAATGTGGACTTTGTGGTTTCTGCACTCTTGCAGCACAGAGCTAAGATCAAGTAAGCTTTCTGCATGGGGAGGAGCTACCAATGGTGCAATTTAACAGGATTCAGCCTCCAAAAGCTGTAAATATGCTTGAGGTGGAAGAAGTTGTGAATGAAACCCAGATGAGGGAATGTGTAGTTAAGGAGTGATTGGAGACAGTTTGCCAGTTGTGACCATCTTTAGTTCTGCCTCAGCAACATGATCTCCACAGCTGAACCTGGTAAGTAAAATATGTGTTCCCTTGATCTTTTTATCTTTCACTCTGGACCTGAAATCAAACCCTGAAAATAGTTTTACCTTAAAAAGCCCCTGAACAATTAAAAAGGAACGAATCATGTGTTAATTGCATCTCTTGTGTAAAAACAGTCAAAATCATAAGCACCTGTGAAAGTCCTGCACCTTCCCACATTGGAAAAGAATGTATTTTTGTTTTTTTCTCCACTTTTTTTACATCATTAAAACAAAGATAAATTAGCCTGCAAAGTCTAACAGCATTGAATTTTTTAATGATTGCTCTGATGTACTTGCAGATATGATCCAATATTAGATTTCACCCTATTTACTCCAGATTCATTATGACACCTTCAAAGATCAAAGTAGAAAACAATTTTAAAATAAGAATGTAAATAAGGTACCTAAGTGATGTTTTGATAATATTACAGAAAAAAAGCTTACTGAAAACCAAGCTACCCTGTCTATCTAGACACTCAAGCTGGTTTGCTCCTATGGTTATTTTCCTGAAAGAACGTAGAAAAGATGCCTTGTCTTCCAATACCAGTATTTCCATATCTGTATAAGTGGGCACTTGGAAATAAATTAATAATGTGATCATACATCAGGTAATTTTTATAAAATATAACAATGTGAGCGAAATTAAAAAAAAAAAAGCTAAAACTACAGAAGTAACAACTCACAAGCCCTTATTTCACATGGGGCTTCTGTTCTGAAATGTTACATTTAATGCAGTGCACCGTTAGCTCATAGAAACATAGAATTGTTTAGGCTGGGAAGGACTTCTAAGATCATTGAGTCCAACCTCTCCCCAGCACTGCCAAATTCACCACATGTCCCCAAGTGCCACATCTACACATCTTTTAAGTCTGTCCAGGGACGGTGACTCCACCACTGCCCTGGGAGCCCATTCTAGACCGTGAATAGTTTTCCTACTGTTGTTGGCTTTAGGTGGGAACCATCCAGAGATAATGATCTCAGGTAGATCCCCAAACTGGAAAGGCAGCTGATCTTGTAATTACTGAATATACATTTAAACAGGAAGTTGGGGCTTGATTTTGAGATCATTGAAGCTCATTTTTTTGTAGAGTTGTGACCACCTGCTCAATCACATGGACTAAATTGGCTTTCCCAAGGCAGTCCCTTCCTTACCAACAGGCACATCACAGACACAGTCATTGGACTCCATCACATTGTGGGATATAGAGTCATACTGATCCCAGTGAAATAGATGGAAAGCCCTTTTTCTTCTAGCTATACTTTCACAGAAATATCTCAGAAGGAGCTGGCAGACTGGAAATTTGCAGAGATATTGTGTCTGTTTGCATGGATAAGCAGAGATTAATTTTCCAGGTCACCATCCTTTTGCAAAACATACAATTCATGTTGAAAAGAAAAAAATCCAAACCAAAAAAACCAAGAAAACCAAACCAAAACAAAAAACCCCAAAAAAATCCAAGCCTGGAACACCCCCAAACTTCAGAGTCTTGAAGCAAAACCTCATCATTTTATCAAGAAAAAAAGTCCTAATATCAAGCTATAAGTTAAATATCTAGCGAGATACAGCTGTAATTAATTCCATGATAATGAGGCAATCAATACATTGACACTTTCTGATCTGACAAGGATGGTTATTGGATCACCATTTATCTCCCAGCTCCCCAATAGTCAATGCTTTTAATGAAAAGTCTCCTTTGACTCTTTCCCATTTGATGTTTTAGCTTGTTTGAATTATTGTCTCTAATTTTGTCAAGCTGGAATGTTATGGAGCGGGCTGCTAGGATACTGCAAGATTCATGGGTTTTGGATATTGTACCACAGTAAAACAGCTGGAGGGGAGGGGAGAACCGGTATGGTGAGTAATGGCAAATGCATCCATCACAACAAAGAAACTTCTATCAACCCCACTGGCAAAACTGTGAGTTACTGAACTATCAAGGATCTGAGGCTGAGGTTTTTGAATGATAGCTATATATACTTTCCCCTTAGAGGAGTGATCTTGCCCTGGACTGATGATATTTGTTGCTATCAATGATGACAATGAACATCTGTGCTCCGTGGTAGCTGCTTGTAATTTCTTTGCCAAACACATCCACTCACAGGACAAATAGATGCATTTTGAAATTAGCAATAAATAAGACTAAGCAAGATGCACGGAGATGTGGTACTGTCCAGCCATCTTTGAAGGAGTTAGTTATTTTTTTACTGACCTAGTGGCATCACTGAGTCTATTTATACCATCTCCTACATTTTATTATAAAGCTTTTTATCAGTGAGGTACAATATTCCCATGGGGTAAAAGAACTACTTCACTATGAGCTCAGTTTGTCACAGAATAGTTGCCTTTCTTTAAAACCATGTCAATGCTTGTACAAAAATCACCAGGAAAGAAATTGTGGTGCAATTAAAGTTAATGCTGAAAATCTCTTTGACTTCAAAAAGGACAGGAATTCATGCTCTGAACATAGTTCTGAGGTTGTCTCCGATTTTGGGGTGTCTTTGTAAACAGTTTTTACAATTGTGAATGAGCTTGAAGCACCTAAAATCTGTCAATTTGGTGTTTAAAAAGCCTAATTACCTTAGGGTGACCTATGAGTTGAAATTTTGAGCCAGCTTTGGTTCACAACCCTTCATCTTGGTTTAATCATTTTGTTTTCATCATTGCACTGCTTAATAGGTCTGGGGAAGGTTATTGTAAATGATCACGTTACATAACTTTCAGATGCAGTTGTAAAGTCAGACTGGATAATTGTAAGGATTTTTTATTATCTTAACCATCCCTTTGTTTCAGGTTGTAATTCACACCCATCCTCCTTTTTTTTTCTTCCTGCCACAGTTTCTTAAATGTGAACTACAAAGTCTGCAGAATGAGGAAAAGACACAACCATGTTGGAGACATAATGCAAGCAGCAGTGAATACGTACCAGAACTTGGAAAAAATATTTAAGGAGGACGTACACCAAAGAGGGTGCCCATAGATTATTTCGTGCTTGAACTCCAGAATCAGAGGAGCAGTTAAAAAACACCACCCAAAGTAAAGCCATAATTATGAGAAGTGAACTAATAATGGGTAAGCATATAAAAGAAAAGACCTGGAAGAAACAGTCAAAATAAACTAAGGAATGAGGACACTTGAAGCATCAAGGCTAAACTCAAACATAGTCATGGCACAGGCCCCTAGGAACTGATGTAACTTTGTGAGAGACAGCTGACCTTTTGTTCCCACCACTCAGGACCCTTGAAATCTTCTCCCTCTGGGCTTTTGCAGTGAGAAGAGTCTTCAATGCTAAGTTTTGAATATCTGGATCAAGTTTGTATTTAAAATACCTTAACATTATATCATGGGTTTGTAGTCACAGTATCCAACAGGAGCAGCTACTGCTGCAGGGGAAGGATGGCTGCCCTCTAAGTGGGGTCAAAGTTGATGCCTAGAATTATTTAGATTTCATCCACCTTTGGTTCTGGGCTTTGCTCCTTGTTCTTTACTAGTTTCAGGTGTACAAGATGAATAGGAACATATTTAGATATTGTTTTTTGTGGGAATAAGCAAGAGAAAGAGATGGACATATTCAAATGGCCACTTGTGGGTCTCTAACCTGACTGTGACAGCATATCAACTTAAAATAATGATGGGTTGATTTAGATTGTTAGCAGGTCTGAAGGATCAAGCCCCATTCACAATGCAGTAAAAGAAGAAAAAATTTTACTGGGTTGAATTTCTCAGTGCAGCAAAGCCTCCACTGCAAGTTTGCTCTCACCAGCTGCATCAGGACCTGGTGTCCCTTCATTTCCATCTTCTATAGGTGGTGGAGGGAGTGGTGAACTCAGGAATTCTAGTGTGGGATTCCCTTTCTGAATAATATATATAAATTTAGTCTAGATAACTAAATTCCAAAACAAGCTTTACTGAGTCATCTAAGTCCATGATGCTACTGATTTTCTGGCTACATCCTAGTCAGGTTATTAGATACTGAACCTGCTCTAGTGGAAGGTCTCCCTGTCCATGGCAGGGGGACTGGAACTAGATGGTCTTTAAGGTCCCTCCCAAGCCCAGCTAGGGCTTGGGAGGGACCCTATAAGGTGACACAGGGCATATAAGAGACCTGGGCTCTTTAAATTAAATATCCTACATTATCACAAGTGACACTAGACACCTATGGCTGAGTGCTTGAATCCAACTCTTAATTGATGCAGTCACTGGAACTTGGAGAACGATTCACCTTCTTTTAAAGCAGACATCTAAGGAGCACCTATTCTAGGAAATATAACACTGCCAGAACCCAGGGGTGGAAATGGTTTTGGCTGAGTTAGCACAGACCAAGAAGTTTTCCAAACAGAGTTTGAATCTCATTTTGGAGGCCGGGAGAGTTTAAATCATACTCTGGCTAAACTGTATTTGTTGGGAAAATGAGCCTGGCATGACTTTACTGACTGTACTGTTTATATCTCCACTGATGATGGGAGCAGAAACAGCTCTTGCCTGCTTAGACACTGCATGTAGACCTCAAAGCTGGGTCTCTTAATCTTGAACTGAACCCCACCTCTGGAGAAGGATGGGGTCAGCCTGCAGCCCAGAGCATCAGGCACCTCTGTGGGGACGTAAGCATGAGTTGGAGTCAGGATCGGGTCCAGTGAATGTAACCAGGACTAGGCAGAGCCAAGGTCAGGTCTGCATGTGCTTCAGCTCCTGTAAAACACTTTTATTGACCTGTTCCTTCTGGCAGATGTTCGAATAGGATATTTTTTTTTTCTGAGCTGTGATGTCACAGTTGCTCTTAACTGATTAAACTGCTCTCTCTATCACAGTATGAAGATCCTCTACCTGAAGCCACACATCTCCCTCCTCTCTTTCATGCTCTTTTCTTGGCTGGTTAGTTGGGTTTGTGTTCTTTTGTTGTGATTGTTTTTGTTTTTCACTGGGCAAATCATCTGAATGATTTGTCTGAACTTCCATTTTTTCCCTCTCTTCATCTTCTTTAGCAAGGTCAGTTTGGGGATCCAGCTCAGAGTGAGGTTCCATATCTTGGAGATCCAGCTCAAGGTGGAATTCCATAGCCCCAAATTATAACAGCAAGGGAAGGGGCAGAGGAGCCTTGGGTGACACAGCCAATTTTTGTGGGCAAATGTGCTTGGAGTGGCTCAAAGCAGTGTTGAGCCCCAGAGTGTGGGTGAAGGATGCTCACTGTGGTGGAATACAACTGAGTCTCTGAGTATTCAATTTTTTTGGGAAAAAAAATTTATTGCTGGTATTAAAGAATTATTCAGGGAAGATAAGAAAAAGGAAGAAATAAAATGTAAAATAATTCTTCCAAAGCCAGTGTACATTTCCTAGGCAACAGTGAGGAAAATAATAGAATTCTAATCATATAATTTAAGCTCTGTTAATGGGAATAGCCTCTTCTTGTAATTATCTCAGCAATACATTCTCTCTCTTTTTTCTTTTTGTACTTACCCATTACCTTTTAACGTTAAATAGCATTAGCAATAAACAGGGAAAAAATGGAGATATTTTCTATCTACAGTCACTAGCTGAGCAGAAGTGCAAATAAGCAGCTCACTTTGGATTTTGAAGCTGGGATGTAATTGAATTTCAGACTACAAATCTGCATCTGAATTTCGGTGGTAGCTCTAAGACAGTTTGACTCTAGCTGGTGTCAGAACTTTTAGTTTAGACCCTATGAAGAGACAATGGAAAATACCAACTCACAAATTCTCACCCAGTGATAATTAATGTTTAAGACATGCTAATAATCTGCTGTCAAGATTACAAAATAAATTAACTATTCAGTTTGCTTTTATGATGAAAAAAAGTTTTCATCTCCCTTCTGTGCATTAACCTGGGTTGGGTGGGACAGACAGACCTTGAACTGCTGTAATTGGGATCCCATGCCAATCCATTCATTTCACTGCCCCTGCTCCTAATTTACATTGGCAGCAAATGTTTTTCCACATCACTAAGAGATACACTTCTATTTAAGACAGATTTATTTCATGGGAAAGGGAAATAAAGTCCTCCTATGAATACTATATGTAGAAAAAAAAAAAAGCTTTGCGTCCTTTCTCTTATACCCCCTGCCCCTCTCCTTTTTGTAATGCTGAAGGTAATGAAGCAAAATTCGTTGCTACAGATCTAAACATGACAATTCTGCAATTTTTATTTCCTTAGTTCAGCTGAATTTGTTATTCTCGTACAGCTCTGTAATTGCCTTTTTTTTTCCCCAGCTATCAAGTTCACACAGGTAGAAGAAAGACTGCTTTAGATCTGAAGTTGATGCTGGAGGTCGTTGGGAAGATTATGTAATACGACTCAAAAATGCTTTACAAACTGTTCAAATAGCAGAACATTTCTAGTACAGTGCAGGAACATAAAAGTGAAACCAAACAAACCCAAACCGTTTTGCAATTACTGACAAAATCGTGCACTGGCAGAAAATGTGAAAGCATAACAGGAGTGGAGAAGGGGTTTTTTTTCTCTCTTTTCTTCCTTTTTTGTCCTTTCCCCCCCTTCCTCTTTTCTTTCCCTTGCTACAAATAAAACAAATGCATCTCAGTTCTTGAAACAACCTGCATACGTGTCCACTTCCCCTGCCTCACTGCTTTCCTTTGTATTCCTAGCACTAGGAAAAGATAAAATAACATTAGCTCCACGAGTAAATTAAATGATGGATGTTTGGATTTTTCCAAATCTAACTCTTTAAGCCTTAGTTTAGAAGCTTAAATGTGGAATGAGAGACTATGTCCTGTTTCTCCCTGCTGGGTTCATTTAGGATAAAACCCAGGCTGTCCTGCATTTTAGTTGGAGACTTGCACACAGTGGGGGTGATTGGACTTTCTCTGCCCAAGGCACAACATATGCTACTTCCCATCACTTTAATAGGCATTAGTTCCGCAGACAGCACTGGTCAAATGTACATTATTCACAATCACTTTAATGCAAATATGCAAGGATGAGAAAGAAAATATGTCACAAAGAAAGGATCGGCCATTTCCATTCTTTTTTGATTTTCTTCTTCTATCACAGCATCTCCTCTTTCAACACACCTGTCTGTCTACACAGACGTGCAATCACTGGGGTTTTTTTGCAGGATTTTGTTTATTTTTTACAGGAGGTCTCAACACTGTTGGTTGAAAGTGTTTAGATGTAAAATATCAATGTTACACTTTTACTAAAGGTGCTGTCTATTGTTATTCTTAGGACTCACAGGACAAAGCTCTTTTTTCATGGTCAGCCTCTTCTGTTTTGGAAGGTTTAGTTTAATAATTATCTTTATTATTTTTGGTCTGCTGAATCCTTTTGTGCACCATAAGAATGACCTGTGTCTGTAACAAATAAAGCTTCCTAATTAAATTATTGCCACCAGAAGTGCACTCATATACTTCTGCTTAGATGAGAAATAGTTCCATGTCTTTTTGCATTTACACCATGATTTCTTTACATTTATATTTTAGCTGTGTAAATAACATCTAGGGCTCTGCACTCTGCCACTGTGCTATAAATCCTCTTGTGCTGCTGTGCTGAAAGGGAGACCACAAAGATATTCTCAGTATCTACCTGTCTGTTTGCCTGCCTGCCCATCTTTATTTCCTTGTGATGGGTACTGAACAGACAAAAACCAAGCAATGCTTCTTCTGAGAGGATCTCAGAAACCCCTAAAAATATGAGTATAATTCAGCAGCTTATTCAGAATATGATTTTCAAGTCACAATATGTAAGAATTTACCAGTTTTTATCTTTATTCTTCCTTATTTTTCTCTTGTTTCCTTGCCAAGTGCAACACTTCACTCCCACCCTGCCCATCCATCCCTGCAGGTGTCAAAGTTTTTCTAAGTTATCACACTTATGGTTGTTTCTTTCCAACCAACTTCCTACACAAATCCAATGGATGTTTGGACTGAGTACCAAGCGTGAATCCAAGCTTATCAGGCATTTGATAAAGTGGAAAGATGTTGCTGTGTGGCAGCCAAAATCAATCTAACCTTTGGCTGCCACAGTGTTCCTTAAGAGAGAGGAATTGTTCCTCTCCACCTAATAACCAAGGCCAGTGGTAAAACCTTGGCCAGACCCCAAATGGAGTAAATCAGTCCATGAACTGTATCAGCACAACCCAAATTGCCTCTCCAGGGAGGTTTCGTGCTGCACTGGAAGGCTCTTTATTGTAACAAAGAGACAGAGGCATTAGATCCAGAGATCTTGTGGTTGAATAAATTGAAACCTCAGTTTTCAAGCCAAGAGCTCACCGGATCCATCAGGATAACTTGCCAGGGAAGCAGTTGCTTCTAAAGATTTTATTTCTTTAAGGTTGTCATCTTTCCTAAGAAGATATTTGGGCTCTACCACAGGATCTTGGGGTCATGGCAGGAGTTAATTTGGAATGTCTTGAAGAGAAATAAAATATGATCAATAGCACAGAACATTGTGGCATTAGAAAGCCAAAACTATGTGTTCTCTGTAAGAAATTAATTATTATTAACCAGAATAATTTTGTTAGATATTCACCTGTGAAACTCAGAAGTATATTTTTAAACAGTTGTATTCCCATGAGATATTTTAATTCAGACAAAATGATGTTTTCTGCGCAGCAACTATTCCCCTCTCTCACACACCAGGTATGCCCACAATGTTCACTTCGCTCATTTTGTTAGTGTCAAGTGATTAGGCATTAATTGCAAAATGTAACATTGCATCCAGGTTGCTTTCTAATAGGTGACTTTTAATGGCACAGTGCTGTACCAATGACTTCTAATTAATGCTCAGTGTTGCCCTTTAAGTATAGAAGGAATGACAAAACAATAAGTGTGTGAGTATATTTTAAAACACACATAAAAAATTTTGGCAACCCATTTAGAGAATCCCTCGAAAAAACAGCACTCAGTGGTATGGAGAGGATTAAATGATGGCAACATGATGGACAAACCTTGGTTCTTTTGATTTTTCACTGATACTTTATTGTAACTCCACTTCAATCAATCCAGGTTTACATCACCAGAAAGGAGAAAACAATTCTGCTTTTGGTTTTTTGTGTGTCATCATATTGAAGAGTCACACAGATCATAATCAAGGCTGGCCCAGTACCAAGTACCAGGGAGTTCTGGCCAGTGATCTCTGTGTTTTCCTGGCCTAGCGAGATAAATTGCATCAATTTTGTAAGGAACAGCAGCAAGGAGCAAAGCAGCAAGCATTGCATCTGGTCACCTTTAACTTCTCAGCCTAAGTGAGCTCATGCCCAGTTACATCTGGATTAGCTAAGAGGTTTTTGTATCATTTCTAGTAATCTTTGTCCTCTCTGTGTGTAAAACAAGGTGTTTTATTGGATCTGTCACTACCTCGTAGAACAAAATAAAGGCAAATAAAAATAACAACTGAAATTACTATGCTCCTGCTCCTCCTCCTTTCTCTGCAGCTGTTTGCTTTATTTATGTTTTTACCAATACCAGAGGATTTATGTGAGTTTTTAAAAATAGTTTGGAACTAGCCAAGCATTGCTTCCCCTTGAAGCAATCACTTCATGGACCACTTTATTTACTATACAGTTCAGATGTCAGATATTTACATGGTAGGGGTTTTATTATTAATAGATTTTTCAATTGGGAAAGCCTGTGTTCTCTGAACTTAGTAGGATTTTATCTTTTCTAACAGGCGATGAGTGATTTATGTGGACAGCTCCTATTAATGTTAATGGAAAGCAAATGTAAATCTCTCCACAATAGATAGATAACAATCTTACAAAAGTGGTCCAAGCAAAGCTTGTCTTTGTATGGGTCTAACTAGCAATTAGCACAAAAGATTGACATCAGCTCTAAGTCAGTATTTATACAAGTACTGTTAATCTAAATACAGAATCAAATTAATCCCTCGTGTAACTCCAGTGCCTGCTTTGGAATTTCAGCACTGAAGATTGAGACTTGCTCTGTGTAAGCTAAATCTAAATGCACAGGTTTTAAGGACTAGATTCTGATACCCTGTTCAGTCAGGGGGGAACACTGTAAATTAAGCCAACCTCTATAGCTCCTAGAAAACCATTTGAAAATTCAGATTTATAAAGGAGGCTGATAGAATTACATGCTTTTTGGGGTTAGGCACCTAAAATACCATCAGGACCACAAAATACCACCTTTCAGCAAAATCCTTGGAGAACTAAGATAGAAAAAGCATGATTTGAAAGGGCCCTTTTGTGAAATTCTTGTAAGAAAAGGCACCAAGACCTGGGTAGGAAAATGAAAAATAACAGAACAAAGGCACGAGATTTTAATCAAAAGTCATAAAGGTTTTATGGCTGGATTGTTTTTGCTGAGAAGTGTTTTCTTTAAAGAATACTGCAAAAAAATCATAGAATTGTTTGTGTTGAAAGGGACATGAAAGCTCACCTTGTACTAACCCTCCTGCCATGGACAGGGACACCTTCCACCAGGCCAGGTTGCTGCAAGCCCTGTCCAACCTTGCCTTGAGCACTTCCAAGGATGGGGAATCCAAAGCTTCTCTTTTTTGCTTCTTTTATCTCTGTTGCAATTTCTCACCACCTTCACAGTGAAGAAATTCTTCCTAACATTTAATCTAAATCTCCCTTCTTTTGGTTTAAATCCATTCCCCCTCATCCTGTCAGTCCAAGCCCTTGTCCAAAGATCCTCTCCAGTTCTCTTGGAGCTCCTTTAGTTATTAAAACATATTCTGAGGCCTCCCTGGAGCCTTCTGCTCTTGAAATACCATTATGCCTGACTCCTGACTAGAGCTAGAGTTGATATAGAACTGAGGAACCATGTTGCAACATAAAGAAATGGTAAATAATGGCCAGGGTGATACTGGGAGAGAAAATCAGGCTCATGGTGAGTTCTGCACAGCAGGACCTTGATGTGTCCCATCCATCACTGCCTGGATCTCAGGTTTAGACCAAATTCAAGACATAGCAATGGGACATAATAAGATATAAACTCATAAACTTCTGTTTAACTTCTCACACAGAGGAATAGAACTGGGATTATTTGGGTTGGAGAAGAGAAGGCTCCTGGGTGAGAGCAAATAGGACAGAAGCAGACCCTTCTTAGAAGCTGACTGGACAGGGCACTGAGCAACCTGGTTGAGGTGATCATGCTCTGTGCAAGGGGGCTGGGTTAGATGATGTTGAGCCATCCCTTCCAAACTCTGCTGTTCTGTGATTTTGTGAACCCTCTGGGCTCAGTTCAGTTGCCCAGACACAGGGCCAGCAGCTTTTGAGATAAATAAGGTATCGATATCCTACCTAGTTTGCATTTGCTTTTCCAGGTAAGACTTAGGTTATATTTCCAGCCCCAGAGAGATTCCTTGCTTTTTACCCTAAATGAATGAAACTATGAAAAGAGCAGCTTGGCCATGTTGTAGTTACATCTTGGTACCTGTGCCAAGGCAAGGCAACATACTGGTGTTGAGTCCAGAAGAAACTTCATCCTGTGACTCATGACTTCTGCACTCAAAGTCTTGCCTTGGATATGGAATGCCAATGTGTTCCATTACTGCTCTCAACCAGAGCCATCTAGATTTTTTGTGGTCTTGATAATATGCAGCTTGCTGTAGATGACTGCTTGAACAGAAGTATGGGACAAGATGATCTCCAGAGGTTCCAATCTCAACAATTCTGTGATTCTGTATCCTCAAACTTTCTTCCATAAGAGTGGTTGGAAACCAAGCCCATGCTTTTATATAAGGACAATAGGTGGAGCAATATTTTGGAATATGGTTGATAGACCAATTGTATTGGTGTTTGTAGGCCCTAGAATACTGAAGCACATAAAGATCTGCTCATAGAAATTTCTTTCAAGACTCTCTATCTTCTTAAACTTCTCCAGAGTCCAAAATCAGTGCTTTGAGATGAAGGACTTTAGTTTTCAATGCCATCCTGACTGGCAATCTTTTCAGGACAACCAAAGTCAGAAGGGAAGCACCAGTTGTCTCAGCCATAGCTGCCATTACTCAAAATCGGGTATGAATCAGATATTCCCAAGGAACATGAGGAAAATATCAGCTCAGTATGGACTGAATGCAAAATAAGTCTGCTGGTCAAGTGTCCTGTGTTTGACTGAGCTCCATAAAGGATGCATAAGGACTTGTATAAGGTGCCAAATACATGGCACTAGTTCCTAGGCAGTTCTTCCTGCTTCTGGTGATCCATGGCTCAAGAATCTCTGGAGTCTTTCTATTTAATAGTTTTTGGTAGAATTTGCTACTGTTTTCTACCTGTCTCAATATCCTTTCATTTTTTTTTAACAGAGAAGAAAATTTACTTGCAGTGGTGATGATATTCTATATTTACAAATGTATTTCAAAGATATTGTGTCCTACCTAAAAATAAATAAATTAAATAAATATAAGCAGAACTAAGAAATAATATTAAGATCAGTAATCCTGTTTAGTGCTCCAATTATTTGCATGTTCTGCAGATGCCATTTTATACCCACTGTAGTAGAGGTCATTTCTGAAATCTGGCCTGTTGTGCTCTCAAATGCCATCAGAATGATCCTTACACATTAATGTGCTGTGATGCATCTCATACTCCTTTTTAAAAAAGTAAAACAAGTAATTACAGAAGTACAAAGAGAAAGAAAAACACTGTTTCTGTTTTTGTTCTGACTTGACTGACATTGTAATTTAATTGGCTGGATTGCTTCTTTTATGTCTTTATATACCTGTAGAAATGAGGTTGCCACAAATCAGTTGAGCAATGGCAAACAGGCTGTCATAGCTGACATCCAACTGTACAAACCAGGTTCAAGAAGCTTTCAGGATGAGTTTATCTCTTTTCTCCTAAACCATCCTTTAATATGAAAATTTTAAGGCACAGAATTAGTCATGAAAGAATTACCAGTGTATCAAATAAAGTAGCAGTAATCCAGGGAAAGTCACACAGCAGGTGACATTCCTCCCCTGATGCAGCTGTCTTATTTTGGTAATTATAGCATGGGAATTTGTATGTGTACTTGGTGCCCAGTCTCTCATTGCTGTCACTAAAAACTGAGAGCTCAAATCTGACTTGACATAGTTTTTTGGTGCCCACCTGAGATATTGAAGGGCCTGTGAGACACCCATATGGGATTGATAAATATAACCCTGGACTTACAGGAGAGCCACGCTCTTCTAGAGAGACAGCTGGATGCAGGATGAGGCTTAAGGGCATCTCAGACAGCACTGGATACGTGTGTGGGTGGTTAATCAAGCACTTATCAGTGTTGTCAATGGGAGTCTAGAGAGCTGTTACACTCACCTGCAGGCAGACGCCTACTCTTATGTAGGTCTGCAGTCAGGAATCTGAAATTTGAATGTGTTCATCTGCTCTAGCTGTCTAACCCATCATGATTAGTGGAGATCCTGTCCAGACAAGTCAATGGAGCCTGGAAAGCAATTCAGCTCACACAAGAAATACCTACCTGCATTTGATCAGATTAACTGCTCTGTGGACTCCAGTGATGGTATCAACTGGATCTCCATCTTCTCTGACTCAAATCAGGGGCAGCACAAACACAGACATGCCATTCTGAGACCCTTAAACACAGGTGTCTGGCTGTGAATCCTGCCTACAGTTCACTGGAACAAAATGATTGTGTTTGAGCCTTTCATATGAAATTAACTCGAGAAGCCTCATAAGAAGAAATGAAGGAGACTGCTAAGACTCATCACATTCTCACATGGAGACACTAATTCTGCTTTTGAATCACATTTATCTGCCATTTCCCTCAGCCCTACTCACATTGTGACAACTTATGCTGTTGAATACAAACCTCAAGTCCCTCCCCACCCCATGCCAGAACATATCCAAGTTAATTTATTTAAGCCACTAAAAAGTCCTTGGTCTTAAATTTTTTTAACAGGATCCTGTGCTTATTCTATTAAAAAATTAATCTGCTAGGATGTCTTTAATCAGCCAAGTCACACAAAAGCAAGATAATGACACAGTAACTTTAAGGAACCTTGACTTTGAGCTGCCTTTTATAAGCACGGAAGGCAGAATAAAAAAAAATCAAAAGCAGTAAAAACTTATATTATTTCTGTCAGTAGCTCCTTTTCAGAAAATGTTGTGAAAACAATCTCTGTGTGGAGGAAGCAACATACTGAGCAACAAGCCTCAATCACAGGAAGTTCATTTTTTTCCTTGGCGCGTCGCCCAGTGCCATCCGAACTAATTAAAAACAGAGCCACGCTGGTAGGAAGCTCAGTGTTTGGGTTTTACAATAACGGAGTAGCAAACCAGGGGGATGTCTAATGAGAATAGTTTCCGAGTTTGTTTTCTAGCATTGGGCAACTATGTCAATTACTGGAAGTACAGCTCAGGGCCAGCAACCATGCTGAGCCACGAAAGAGGGTTATTTGCCGTGCAGATTGAGCTGCTACTTTGATGCATGTGTTCTGCGTGTCACTTGTACACTGGTGCAGATCCTTGGCTCATGACTAAATAGGAAGAGGCTGATGCCACCTTGCTCTTCTTGTCTGAGGCTACATCAAATGTTATGAGACAGGGCTTTCCCCGGATCATTAGATATGCTCCAGTTAAAAAATGAAATATGTCCCCTTCTAAGGATTCTACTTGTAATGAAGGATCTGACTTGCAAAGGGAATTATCAGCGAGGGGCTTAACCCTTTGAGAGTTGGAGGAAAAGAGGGGCTGACCTGAATATTTTTAAAGCAAGCTTCATAACTCAAACAATTCCAAATGAAAATTAAAAATATGCATTTAAAGCAAGAATATGGCTTCAAAATCTCACAAATGCAATTTTTACACTTGCAAATAACCTGCTTATTATAATGCCTGTGGAATCAGTGTATATATCAAATATTTTATACTCATATTTTAGAATTACTTTTTAATTTTATGAGCAAAGAAAATAGAAGTGAGAGAGGAAACCAGGCTTCAGCCAAGGGAAAGTTTGTTGCAAAAATGAAGGAAATGCCCTCTATATCCACTGAGGACAGAATGGGAAGCAATGGACTTAAGCTGTAGCGAGGAAGATTTAGATTAGTCATTAGGTAAACTTTCTAAGTGTAGACTACCTCTGCCTGGGCAGGTGACGGAATCTCCATCAGTAAAAGGTTTTAAGAGTAAATTAAACAAACATAGACTCACAGAATGGTTTGTTTTGGAAGATACCTTAAAGATCATCTTGTTCCAACTCCCTGCCATGGGCAGGGACACCTTCCACTGTCCCAGGTTGCTGCAAGCCCTGTCCAACCTGGCCTGGGACACTTCCAGGGATGGGATATAGACAGCTTGTTCCAGTGCCTCACCACCCTTTGAGTAAAGTACTTCTTCCTGACATCTAATCTAAATCTCTCATCTTTTAGGAGAGATAATAGTTTTAAACCCATTCCTCCTTGTCCTGTCACTATCCGCCCACGTGAAAAGTCACTCTCCCTCTTTTACTAGCCCCATTCAAGTACTGGAAGGCTGAAATGAGGTCATCCCAAAGTCTTTGTTTCTCCAGGCTGAACAACTCTCCCAGCCTATCTCCATGGAAGTGCTCCAGCCCTTTGATAGTTCTCTGATTTGTGATTAACTTTCTTCTCTGTTGTAGAGGTGAGATCGCAGATTGTGTTCCCAGCCTCCTCTAAGGTATGAGAGTCTGAGGACATGGATTGAGCTATTCTCAGCATTATATAAGATCTGTCAACCTTAACCCTCAATAGTGATGGTAACTGGGATTAACAGGCTTACTAGCTATTTTAAACTTACTACCTACTCTAAACTGGTATGCCCAACCATCTAGCTTTTGAATGAATTCAATCCACTTTATTCAGTCTCAACAAAAATTTTCAATTTCTCAGTAAATATAAGTTTGTTATATTCTGAAAATTTCCTTATCATTGCAGTTTTGTTTGTGTCCTTGTTGCTTTCCTGTGTTGCATTCTTCACGTTGCAGTCTTCATGTTGTCCCTTCTGGTATCTTAGTCTGAGATCCAGAAATGTGGGTGAGATAGTGAATAACACTGATGTAGGTTCACTGTTGTAAGATTGCTTCATAGTGTATTTACATAATTGTTATTGGTCATTAGTGGCTTTCTCTTGACTCTGTGGGTCACCCCCTGCATTGCCCTCCAAAGTCCTCCTGCACACACATTGTCTTCCATTAGTGCTACAGGCAACACACAAACCTCTTTGCTGTAAAGAATTGCTATCAGGATGGTAATTGCTTTTACTAATCATACAGTCTCCATTGACTAAAGAGAGCGCCTTAGTTTAAACAAGCTGTTTAAACTAGTTTCCTGACTACACACTCAACTTAGACAATGTGAATCCTGGTTGATGTCCTGTTGTGCTCCTAAGCAGTGTAATAATATGAGTAAACGAGATCCTGGGACCATGAGATCAAGTTATATCCAGCTGGTGGGACTCATCCTTATTTTTTTTCTAAGTACTATGACTCTTGCTACCTTAGATGTGACTGGTGAGGCAATGCTGTCTGAGCATCCCAAATTCAACTGTGACTGAGACAAATGGTGCCATTTTCATGAGCCAATTTAGACTTTCAGTTCTTCTCACAGAACCTAATGCCTTCAGAAGGAAATATATGTAATGGTACAAGAGACTCATTAGTATCAGACTCATTTAGCCCTTTAATGCAAATATTCCACATTATCTTAAAGGTATTCAGCCTCATTATTTTTTCACCTTACTTCTGTTCCAGCATAAGATAAGCTAAAAAATATTTCTCTGCATTTACAGAAGGCAAAAATCTGTAATTATTTATCACAAATCTGCTGATGTATTGTCCCCCTAAACCTCTGTGACTTGCTGACATACCCCAGTGATTATTCTTCCACTGCCTGTTCAGCTGTGCTGCTAACTGACACTATCACCTATGCCAAGAACTTTTGAGCAAAGCCACAGCTTTGGTCTCTTGCCTGTATGTTTGACTGACCTTTTATTACTTCAGTAAAGGTCTGGGTCCCAATTCACCATGAAAGTAAACGGATACAATTGTGTTGACTTCAGTGGAATCGCACACACTTAAGCCAACGGTGAATTTGGACCTCAGTAACTACATTTCCTTTTATAAGGCTGGTGGATGAGTGCTTGGGGAACAGTTAGCTTGTCAAATAAAGGCAATAGCTTTATCTTTCTACACTGTATTTATAGTGCACTCTTCCTACCAGACTTTGCCCTGCTGAAGCCAATTGTTCCAGGTTTTATTTCAGTCAGATCAGGGGAAAGAAGGAAAAACTAAGGATGAAGTAGGAGGCATTGTAAGAATTATGTTACTCACTGATTGCAGTATGATGGTCTTGGCATAAAACAATTTAAATGGCAGCTGAAGCCCTCCTGTGTTCCCTGGTTATATTTGCTTTCTTCAAACCATGCTGATTAAAGTGGCTAAGCTAAGTTTACTTTTATTTTTTCCTTTCTTTTCTGACTGACTGCAAGCAAAAGGGGAATTTGACTAAGCAAAAAAAAAAAGTTTTTGGATTAAATTAAAAATTAAGTATCAGGTTGAAAATCTTTAAATAAAAGCAGTAGCTCATTTCTTTGAGTGGATCTATTGCAGCACATTAAACAGTCCTGAAGCTCAGATTCAGGAAACAGAACTCATTATGGGCCCTGGTGCTTTTTTGTTCATGGAAAATCACAACTGTTTAAGCAATTCCTGGACACAGTTCATGTTCTGGGGTGGGCCTGACAGTATTCCTCACAAGCAGGTTGCATGCAGGCACCTTGATTTGAGGCTATGAGGGTCTCATGGTATGGAAAGACCAGCTCATGTAGTTGGTCAGAAAGCAGCACCTGAAATGATTTAGTTCACTGGTATATAGGTACACCTTGTGGCTGAGTCAAGATATTTGGGGAAGTTGGGATATTTGGGCTCAATCCTCCTGTCTGTTTATGAAAGAGAAAGATTTTAGCCTCTCAGGACAGAAGTCTAATCATGGAGTGGTTGTTTGAATCATAGAACCACCAAGGTTTAAAGAGACCTCCAAGATCACCAAGCCCAACCTGTGACCGATCCCCACCTCATCACCCAGCCCAGAGCACTGAGTGCCGCGTCCACTCATTCCTTGAACACCTTCAGGAATGGTGACTCTGCCACCTTCCTGGGCAGCCCATTCCAATTCCTGACCACCCTTTCCATGAAAAAATTCTTCCTGATGTCCAACCTGAACCTCCCCTGGTGCAGCTTGAGGCCGTTTTCTCTTGTCCTGTCTTTGTTGCCTGGGAGAAGAGCGTGACATCCACCCGGCTGCAAACTCCTTTCAGGGAGTTGTAGAGAGATAATGAGAAGTTTAAACTCAGGAAAAATGGTAAACCTGAAAATGGGATCCATGAAAGAAGGAAAGTGGTAGAGACAATGGAACAGACAAGAGAAGCAACTGCTTGTCAGAGTTTCGGTAGTTTAGGGGAAAATAACCCATGTAAATCACCAAAACATAAAATCCTGTCCAGGCAGGACAGACTGGTTCAGCAAAGCAGATTGGCTCTGTCATACTCCATCCCTGTTCCACAAAGTGGCAAGACAGAGAAACTCTTAGTCTGGCTACTTCTAAAGATATAAAACTAATTTAAATAATAATGATAAACAGCACCCCACCACCCTCCTCACATAACCAGCAAAAATCCCAATCTTCCATTTCTTTGCTGAACTGAGACTCTTGCTTAACAGCAGAACAGGGTTTTCAGGGAAACATGGCAGCAGTTAGCATTGTTTGTTTTCCACTGTAATTTTAACCAAATGTTTCTTTCAGGCAAGGTATTTCTCCAAGGACATTGCTATAACTTCAGACTATTTTCAGGAAAGTTAAAAATAGTCAAAACTGAAATGTAAAGAGGAGAGAGATGAATACAAATACATTTGGGCTGGGTTTGCCTCTTGCAGCTGGCCCAGAGTTTTCTTCTGCAGCACAACAACATCCTGAGGTTGTACTGTGAATATTTGAGCTTCTCCAGTTAAAATTAGATGAAGGAAATGGATGTACTGACTCCTCTTTATATCTTTATATTACCACATTAACCTGCAGGTGAATAACGTGATAGGAGCTCTCTTCTGTTGCAGTGGTTCATAATCTGTTCAGCGTGGATGGAGCTCAAGCAGTGAGGTTAAAATACCAAACAAACCAATGCCAAGTCTCTAATGATGTCTCAGTAAAACTTGGCCTTTGATTTTATAGCATGATGTTAGTCTTTGAAAATAAGATGGATTTTCTCTTGCTAGGAACCATGAATTTACCTAGGGGTGTAAAGCAAGGGAGAATGTGTCCTATTCGTTGCTTAGGACATTTGAACAGATCAATGGCTCAAGTTGGTCAGGTTTAGTGTGACATTCAGCCAAGTGTAGATGCCTAAAACTCAGATGTCTATAGTGCAGATATCTGTGTTGGATTTGTTTAGATCCCCTATAATGGAAGCAGGGAGGAGACAACTCTGGTGTGGGATAATTTGCATCCTTAAAAAGTGAGTAAGGTAATTACACCCGTAAAACTGTTTTTTTTTCCCATTGAAAGGAAAGGGAATGTACAGGAAGAAATTTGGAAGTGCAATGTAGACAAAAAAAAGCGGGTGAAAGGTGTTCGAGTGTCTTTTCTGAGATTAGCAAGTTTGGAATATCCTACAGGCAAAGTCAAATCTGTCTGGCAATTTGCTTTCCTTTGTTGTTGTTGTTGTTGTTTTGTTTTGGTTTGGTTTTTGTGGGTTTTTTTGTGGTTTTTTTTTTGTTTGTTTGTTTGTTTCTTCCAGGAGAAAACTGTGAAAAACTGTAGGGAACGAGAGGATATTAATAAGCGTGATTGGGAATATGTTTGTGGAGGGATTGAAAATACACAGGTGAAGAAGGGAAGTCACTGAGGGTTGCTGAAAGATACAACAGAACAACCATGGGATCAGCTTCCCAAGTGCCAATTCTTTCCAGTGGGAATGAAAGTTTATCCTGCAGCAGAAAAAGAGTGGCTGGCGATGTCATCCAAAATATCTTCCCACAAGAGTGAGACAGTGAGGAGAGAGGAAAATAGAGCATGAGAGTAGCAAAGATAGAGTTGGGAAAAAGGAAGAAATTAGGATACATTGATAAAATAACAAAGAAAATTGGAAAAATTACTTTTGTATGGCCAAAGCCTAGTTCAGGCTCATAATTTCAGGACAGTCATATGTGCATTATCCATAACTTGTGATGCAGGCATCTTTTATTCCTAAAGGATATAAAAGAAAATTTGAATCTACCTTTTATTTTTTTTCCCCTGCATATTACAGCCCAAGCCCTGCTCAAAGATAACTTTCTACAGATTTTCCAGTATGAAAAACAAAACGTGCAGACCTCAGCTTTGCTGTAAAGATTCCAAAATTTTTCAGTCCTGCAGTTTCTCCTTGTAAATACCACCAGCACAAGACAGAGGAAAATCCATCTCGTGTCTGGTGTCTTCAGCTTGGAGATGTACTTTCCCTTTTATCAGTTCTTTTGCGTTTAAGGTTGTTAAGCAACTAAGAGTCTCTTTTTTCCAGCATTCAGCGGTACCTCTCTGATTCCTATGGAAGCAATTCACCCTGTGATTCCTCCAGCAGTGTGTGCACGCTTGCTTATGCCTGGAGTTTTATTCATTTGCCTTGGGTATAAATACGCAGCACCATTGCTAGCTCAGTGTACACAAGTTTACAGAAGTAATCCACAGAATAATCCAAATACTTTCAGATTAGTGCGACAGGCACTTTCTTACTTTTCAGCATTGGTAATCCTATCTTTTCACTTCCCAAACCATTATGATTGTTCAACAAGATAAAGGCTAGCGGGAAAAGATATATTCTCTTTTAAGTGCTGTTCCCAAGTTAATCTTATTGCAAAGCTCTCCATAATTTATTTACTGAAGATGATTTGAAAAATCAGATCAGGGAGGGTGAGGGTGATGCCTAACTTGTGTGCATGGAATAAATAAGCATTCTTATTTTAGTATCTTCTGGACAGAAGTTGATATGACAAAAATAATCCCTGTGACTGGGAATATGAGGGGCCCTTTCTGGCACACCCATCTACAAAGCCAAGGACTGAATCAGGATATGAGGGCAAGGAACTGAGATATTCTTTGATCCTAAGCATCAGGATATAAGTGTAATATTTAGGACAATGTGGGAAAGATGATTGTAATTGTTTCCCATGTTCTGTGATTACATAAGGGCATCAGTCTCACAGGCAGATAGTTTTATACCTTTCTTTAGTTCTGGGATGGCTGTGTAAAACAGAATAAAATATTTGCTTCATGGTAATGAGCTATTGAGTGAATAAATTCGTTAATGGTTAATGGCAGATAATTGTTGGACCCACATAAACAGCAGCTGGCTAGGCTGATGTGTCAAAGAGCACACTTGAAAGCATTGAGTGAAAGTTTCCAAAAATACTCAATGTTATCCTTTTCTGACTGAGATTTTACCACTGATTTGACTGGGAATATACTTATATCTGTCTCAGATATTTTTGTGAATCACATCCACAAGACTAAACTTGTCATCTTATATGTCAACTCTGGACATGGCTTCATCCCAACAAATTATTTTTAATATACAAAAAAAAGGAAAAGGAAATTTTTACAATTACTCAGGAGGCATTTGATGATCCTTCAGAGCAAGGTCAGACATGTTATATACTGTCTCCCTATTGTCAGTAAGTTTCTCACATTTAAAAATGTAAATTATGCTGTTTTGAGGGATGTTCCATATTTGTCATCTTAATGACAAAGATCATAAAAAAGAAAGGCAACTATTGAGGCTGCATTCCCTACACTTTTTTTGCCGTGCTAATGAGAGTGAGAAAGCAGCTAATAGCCAGGAAGATGTGTTGAAGTTGCAGGATAAGGTTATTGCAAAAGGATAGAAAATGATTCATCCTGGATCCTGAGACTCCTCCAAAACAACAGTAAAAAACATAAAGAAGGTAAATTCAAAAATGTGTCACACAGACAGAACTTTTCAAGTGACAGATCTGGAGATGAGAAAGTGTTGCCCTACTGAATTATGTGGTAGATGGGATATTTACTATGGTTGTTTGATTCTTTTTGGCATTTTTTTTTTAAACCAGATTTAAAATCTTGCAGGTGACTTGTGAAAAATATTTATTTGTACTTATTTTGTAGTATCTTGTTCATCTCACCATTTGGAAGGGAGATCACATTATTAGGACTTGTTTTACTGATGTTGCCTCTGCATCTCCTTCCCCTTTTTTTCTGTCCCCATCCTTTCAGATATAAATGCAACCCAGTGAGAGCAAAATGCTGCAATCCAAATCCAGATTTTTTTTCCTCAGGAAAATCACATTATTGATATTTAAGTAAATGAGATAGACAGTAATAATAGAGACAGGATGATTACAGGTGAGTAGCTAAAACAGAGCAATGAAATGTTCTGTGAAATGTCAGAGAAGTTTATAAAGCACAGAGGAATGATTCCAACTGGGATTTCATTGGGCTGTCCCGTTTCTTAAAAGAAATTAAGCAAAATAAATCAGAAAAGGAAAAACTTCACGTGACTGTGAAGATCATTATTATTACATTTTTTAACATTCCAGGTTTGATAAAATTTACTCCAAATAAAATTGGATTTTTCTAGGACTGTCCCAGCTCATCCATGAAACATGCTGGGGCATTGTCTGGGAGAATAGGAGTTGGCAGAGGTCACATCCGTGCAAGGGAGTGTCCTAAAAATTTAGCAGTATAGAAATACAAGGACCCTGGCTTAGGCCATGTCCAAACCCTGTTGAGTTTATCAGTCCAGACAGAGCTGTAAAAACCAGTAATCTTAGAGCTTCACAGATTTCTATTATGAAAATAAGAGCCTCAAAGCTTTGCAATGCTTTGTCTGGGTCAAGTTACATCTCTTCAGGAAGAAGTAAAAATACCCAAAGGAGTTTGGTTGGAGACAGAGTTACTCAAATTATTTTTCTTGTTCTAGTACCATGACTTAATCCTAGGAAGAGCTAAAAGGATCCCCAGGCTTTGTGGGGTTCTGGAAACAGCCATAAAGTAGGACCTTTTAAAGATTGTCCATACCCACATGAACATTCCCCCATCCATCCCAAGAAATATAAAATCACCTGCTGTCTGTAAAGGCAAAATATTTTGTTATGCAGCCAGTACTACTGCAGAGCAAGAGTGGGTGATGCTGTTCCAGCTCTTTGCTGTTGACAGGCTGGAGCTGTGTTGCTTCAGCAGATGGGGACAGGAAGGACATGAAGGCCAGGAGTCTTCATTTCTCCCACTGCTGGAAGGCAATCAGCAACTTGCTGTACCACTGGAAGAATAACGCTACTGCATGACTAGGAAGATTTTCCACTTGGTAAGGATTCCTGGAAGGAGCGACTGTTTAAGCTGCCTCCTATCCCTTCTTTCTTCTGCTCTGTTCCCATGACTTGGGGATCCCTGGTAAGGGATGATTGTGCTATTTAGGTCATGGATTTGTGCAGACAACTTGCAGTGCTTGCTTGCTAAGCACTAAGCAAGCTGTATCCCATAATAATATTGTTCTATTGTCTTTGTCTAAATGTGTGTTTAGAGGAGGAGTTTGATTTTTGGAGGAAGAATAAGGAAGAGAGAAAATGCCTACAGCATAATTAAAAAGTTGTTGCTCTAATTTTTCTCCTCACTTTAGAATCCTCTGTTGGCTTTAATTAAGTGCTTGAATCCAGATTGCAAGGCAAACACCATTTGATGTTTTTTCTCCCTTTTTTTTTAAATGAAAGCAACCTCACTCACCAGGTGGGTTTCTCCTCAGGTGCTTGCTGCTCTAATATAGACAATCCACATGGGCATCTCTGCAGGCAGTGTGCTTTCTTCCTGAGTGCTCGGAGGCTCCAAAGAGGTGCCTGTCCCTGCTGTCCCCAGCTGTGTTGTGGGAAGACACTGGCAGTTCCGTGAGCATTTCAAGGATGTGTGCAGCGAGGAGGGACAGGGATCCTTGAGGGTGGCTCACGGATTCATAACTGGGGGCAACAAAATGAAATTGAGCAAAAGCAAAATGAGGTTGGATATCTTGACAAACTTCTTAAGTGCCTGTTAGATCATTTGTGAGAGAGAGTCCCAGAGGTACCCACAGATGCTCTGTTGGTTGAATCATTTAAAAGTATCTGTCTAGGTCATCACGTGCTCCCTATTGCTGCAGCATCTAAAAAGCAACCACAGAGGCTTAGGAAACTGGGCCAAGAGGGACTTGGGGAGGTCATTTTGGCCTCAAGAGATGAATGATCCTACTTAAAACATCCCCAGAAGACATCTATCAAACAATAACGAGCAATACAACCCCTCATGGGGGAAAGAACTATTATATTTCCCACCGTAAATATGAAAAATCAAAAATAAATGGAAGACAAAAGTTTTAACCAAGTCGCACAGAAATCATAGGGTAGAGATGGGAATTGAAGTCAAAGACTTGCAGAGTAAATACAGCACCAAAAGAACATTCTTCTTTGGTCTAACTGGTCTGCACGAGGAATTGATGAGCATCTTTTTTTCATGCAGCACTATTTTTATTCTGTACTTTTGACTAGGCAGGTGGACTTCTGGTTCTCCTCAGTCTCCACGAAATTTCTTATTTCCTCATAAATTCTTAAAAAAAAAAAAAAAAAAGAAGATTGATAATTTTTGGTAATTTGCCAGTTTTAGCAAAAGTATAATTTATTGCAAACATAATAAATGATTTATGCTTGTGATCTTTTAGACTTTATCACTTAAATTTTCTTCGTAGGGATTTAGAGGTGGGCCTGGCATTGCTGGTTTAGTGGTTGGACACAATGATCTCAGAGGTCTTTTCTAACCTTAGTGATTCTGGGATTCTATGAATTGCCACCTACCTTGCTTTCCCTGACAGCTGAACACTCTTCAATGAACAAGAAGGAAAATATTACCAGGCAAAGCTGGGAATCTGAGAATTGATATTAAATAGCTGATCTTGTTTACCTCTTGTTCCTATTATAGCCTAGCCATGACTAGGAAGAAAATCAAAAACACCGGACAATTTCTAAATGGAATTTTATTCCTGTTGGGATCTCTTCTGGATTGTTTTGTTCTACAATGATAGTGAGGTGTTACAAATATTTCCAAAGGATGATGAAGTGTAAACTCCTGTTGATGGACAATCTAGCCAAAGAGAGAAAAGAAATCAAAATTATCTTTTAAAAGCAAATTGATTTCTGAGCCATGATTTTGAAATTTAGACAAAACATTTGAATGTTTAAAACTTTATTGAGGCTTATCAGTAATCACTAATTGGAACCTGGACTACTGGACTTGCCTGCAGTCCAAGAGCCATCACCTGTTTTGTCGGTGGAACTGTTCAAGTTATTCTGGATTTACACCAGTGCCATGAAGTGAGGATATAAGCTATGGCTTTTGAAAACCTATATTTGAAAACCAGTTACTTTGGGTGTCTTTGGTTTCGGGTAACGACTTTGTTTTACTTGCTTTGCTGTGGGTTAACACGTGTGATCACAATTTTATGAAAATCAAACACCTGTTTCACACTTGACACTCAAAATATCACAAGGCCAAAGTGATTCCAAATCTAGATTCCCCATGTTGCCAGCTTGTAACGTGATCTGTGGGGGGATAATATGCATGAACTGATTGCAGCAGGACAGGAATGAACAACTCAGTCTGTAGGCTGGGAGGAGAAGGAAGGTGCAGAATATACCCAGGTTGGGAGAATTGACTGGCTTTTCTTTACCCTGCCTGCTAAATATTTGTTCAGTTTGAATTAAACATTTTTTTTTTTAGAATTCACCTCATACAAAGTTACATTTCAAAAAATTAGATTTCCATGAAACTGTCACCCCAAACTCTTTAAAACTGATGGAAAGAAATAGGGATCTTTGGAGAATCCATTTGGTGACTTGCCTACTGTGGAGAAACAAAGCTCCTCAGGAACTGCTTATTTTCATGTGTTGATTCCAAACATAGTGGTCTAGACTAGATAGAAACAACTAGTTTTTAGAGCCCTAGCTCTCTGCAATGTAATTTGTCTGGTTTTAGGAATCTGTTTGCCTCTTTTTGAGTTACAGATGCCAGTTTTGAAAGCACAGTCAGACATTATTTCTCAGTGAATGAGTTGAGCAGCTCTAATAAAAATACAAGTATAATCCATGCCATCCTCAAAGGCACTCAGAAAATGCATGCGTGTCTGGTCCTGACTTGTTAACAACCATAAAGACAGCACTTGGAAGTATTTAATACAGCTGTATGAACCATGCACTCTCAAAGAGCTTCATCTGCTATATTTCCTCCCAGTGGCAAATAAAAAAAAAAATCCAGTATAATTAGGGCATAATTCTGTTAAATTTGTGCAATAAAAGCATTATTAAAAGAAAGAAAAGATTGCCCTTATAGGCTGTGCTGCAGTGGAATCAAGCATAGCTTGTTAGAGTTATTTTTGTTATTATTTCATTACTTGGCTATTGTGTTACCCCTGAAATGCTGTAAAGGAAGGAAAAGGCCATGTAGATGGAATTTCAAAGTGATTCCTTTATTCAATATTAAAATTTCATTGGCTACATATGTGCAGAGTGAGGTCTTGGAGGAGTTGTTTGCCATGTGTGTTACTGAAGCTCAGCTCCTTGAGACCAAATTTCCCATGGACATAACCAGCCCACAGACCCCATCAGGGCCTGAAATCTTAAAAATCTGAAAAAATTGCTTCAGCCAGGTTAGTGATTTTTTGAGGAAGTTAAACTAACCTCAAATCTGCCCCAAGTATACCCTTTGCAGAAGTACAGACACAGACATCCTGCCTATTAAGGACAGAGATAGAAAGCTTTGAAAGGCACTGATGTTCAGCAGGATGTGACATTTCCTTATGTCCTGGGGAGAATAACATTTTACCAGGCTACAGAGAATGTCTATACAACTCTTCTCACCCCTTCTCTCTGAGAAACACCTTCAGTCTGTTGTAGATACACTGAAGAAATTCCTCACGTGGACTCGAGTGACAACATTAACTACAGGACCATAAAGTGAGATATGAAGAATCTACTAGATAAGAGAGCTGTGCTGAGCTCTAAAGGTGCAGATTTGCTCCTCTTCTCTGCTCTTGTGAGACCCCTGCATCCATCTCTGGTGTCCCCAGCACAGAAAACACATTGGGCTGTTGGAGTGAGCCCAGAGGAGGGTAAGAGAGATTATTAAAGGGATGGATTTTCCTCTCCTATGAGGAAAGGCTAAAAAGAATTGGGATTGTTCAGCCTGGTGAAGAGGAGGCTTTGGGGTGACCTAATTGTGGCCTCCCAGTACCTGAAGGGAGATGACAAGAAAGATGGAGAGAAACTTTTTACAAGGGCCTGGACTGACAGGACAAGGGGGAATGGTTTCAAATTGACAGAGAGTGGGTTTAGATTGGATATTAGGAAGAAACTCTGGCTTTGGAGAAGCTTTGGATGCCCCATCCCTGGAAGCACTCAAAGCCAGATTGGATAGGGCTTGAAGCAACCTGGTCTAGTGGAAGTTGTCCCTGTCCATGACAGGGGGTTGGAATTGGATGATCTTTCAGGTCCCTTCCAACCCAAACCATTCTATGATTCTATGAATCTGCAACAGAGCTCTTAAAGAGAAGTCCACCTCTGAGCTGACCAAACATGTGATCCCTTCCCATGTTATTTATGCATGAGTGCCTGAGAGACCAGTGGAAATAGTGAGGACTTTCTGGTAGAGATACTCAGTCCTAAACTCTGAAGTAGAGATTCATCCAGCAAACACTGAGCTACAATTCAGTTTCAGAGCCACATTTGTCAAGGCAGTGCCTTTACATGAGCTGGGAACTGATGTTCCCATTAAGTCAGGAGAGGTCTTATCAATAAAGCCAACAGAGCTGGGGCAGGAGACGGTCTCATCTTGGAGCAGACACCTCTGTCTGCCCAGGGAGGTTGTGAATCTTCCCTCTCTGGAGATATTCAAGACCTACCTGGATGTGTTCCCAATGTAACTTGCTTTAGGTGACCCTGCCTTGGCAGGGAGGTTGGACTGGATGATCAACAGATGTTCCATCCAACCCTAATTATTCTGTGATTCTGTGATCTGATTATCTGGACAGTCAACCAGACTGTTGGCTATGTTGACTTGATAAAAGATTCATTTCACTACACACATTGTGCCACTTCTGGTGCTGTAAGTTTTTCCATTTGGCTTCCAGTTTCTGCTCCAGACCTTGTGGGTCTCCTGTAAGGCTTCTGCCACATCTGCCAGTGTTGTGCAGATGTCTCAGGAATGTTGGAGCATCTCAAACATCACTAGAAGCCTGTGTTTAATAACTAAATCTGGAGCTTTGTCTAAATCTGAAGCTGAATCCTATTAGAGTAGCAGAATTTGGTTGCCTTAACACAGGCTTCTCATGACATTGGAGGCACTTCTGGATATCCAAGACATCTGCACAGCACTGACAGATATGACATGGGACTGATGGAAACCAGCAGCCTTCTGGAGTGGCAGCTGGAGGCCAGAGGGGAAACCTCTGAGGTCTCAGATGGCACAAGATGCCTGTGAGTGACTGAACTGATCCATGAGTGTCTATATCGGAACCTGCTTCCTCCAGTTCCTCCTTTAGTAAATGGAGAGACACAAGGAGCACAACTTATTTTCTTAAACTTAAGCTTGTTCCTTAAGTTTTCTTAAACTTAAGCCCCTGACCAACTGGCAGTGGTTTTGGAAATGGTTATCACTTTTCTGATACAGTGGCCTTGCATTAGTTTAAGGTAAGGGCTCTCCAAAAACAGGGACCTGCACTTCCATTCTTAAAGGAAAAACCTTTGAAAGTTTTTCTTGTATCAAAGCCAGACAATACCGAAATTTAATTAGAAATTTAATAATTCTTATAAGGATAATAATAATAATAATAATAATAATAATAATAATAATAATAATATGCAATGCTAATTTAAAATTTATATTAGCAATTCAGATTCCATGCTCTGCTTTGAAAAGAGTATATAGTATATAGTAATTATGCATTATAGTATTATGCATTATATAGTAATTATGATGTAATAATTAAATGGTAATAATGTTAATCTTTTAACATCATGAATTTAAAAAGAAAAGAAGCATGGTCAGTAGGGATTGTTCACTTGAAGACTCTTGACCTAAAGGCAATGTACCCTTTTTCCAGCTTTAAAATTAAACCTGTTTTCCACTGTTGATTTGTGCAAAATAAAACAAGGACATTTTGCCCTTAGGATTTTCCACCATGATTCTTTGTGGCTTGTCTTGTATTTCCTTTACCTCCAAATCTGTTTCATGGCCTTGCTTCTGTTTGCAGCTCCAAGGGTGAACTAAACCTTGCTGGTCTGCCCTGTGATGTGATTCTTGTTTTAGACAGGGAAGGAGGACTGCACCTGAGCCAGGTTAATTAAACCACACCTTCCCCTAGTACCAGTGGTTCACAGTGATCTGCTTTATCATGTGCTGGATTCCCAGCTGGCAAAAATGAGCTCAGTTTTCTCCTCTCCCAGTTTTCACCAGCCCTGTGCAAGCAGGGAGGATGGCAGAGCAGATTCCCTGGGCTGGACAGCCTGGCCAACAGTTTAAAGTGTAATTTAATTTTTTCCTCTCTCTCTCTTTGCGTCTGCCAGTTTGCATGGTGCAGCCTTTTGCTCTGCTACCCAGGCTGAGAAGTGTCCACAGCTATCAGCTTTCACCAAATTGCTGAAGGGTGAAATTTCACCATTTCTGCCAGAAAAAAGCAGGTTTTTTTTCTTTTTTCCTTCCCCTGCTGCCCCCTCATCAAGGCAGATAGCATAATTTCCCCAGAGAATCAGATCGTCTGTAAGAACAGAAGGACTTTTTCATTCCTTCACCTCAAATGGAAATCTGTTGTGCCCTCTCTTGCTTTTCCTCCGTGATACACACAGACTATTCAGTAAAGAAGTAAATCCTTTCTGAAGCCAGGATATATCAGTAAAATGCATGATTGGAGGCACAAGATGTTACCAAAAGGCTAACGCTCAGTCCTGAGAATCAGGACACCTGGTTCCTCTTCATGGCTCTGCCCCTGTGTCCCAGCCAGCCATTTATCCTCTGAGAATGTTTATTTACCTTTCTGCATTTGTGTTTAATTATAAGCCATTTAGAATCTGCCAGGCATGAATTGACATTTAGTAGTCATTGGATGACTCAGACAAAAAATGATCTGTGCTGTAAAATGGGAAAATATTAGTGGAAGTTATTAATGTTGATGTAATGTGTTACAGGTATCATTTAATCTACTACTGCAGATTTCTTTGCAAGCTTTTTGCTGAGCTATCATTTAATTTTTTCCAGTCACCCAACAGACTGAAGCTGCTTTTTTTCTGACTCCACAGCTTTTATCCAGCACAAAAAGTGATTTTTCCCTTTAAGCCCCCTTCCCAGTACATTACATTTCAAACTATATTACACAGGTTACATTATGGGTAGCTGCACATGCAGGCCACGATGTAATTCAGCATGACACATGACAAGCAAAGATGTGTTGAAATACCTGAGACTATTAGATCCAAACAGCCCCCTGTTAAAGTTTTTTATTACCACATAAATATTCTCCTGGCTGACCAGTGTCTCGGAGGAATAAATACCCCATTAGGGGAAAACCAAAACCCCATGTATTGGCCAAGTATGAGGTTGTTAAGGGAAAAAAAAGGAAAAAAACCCTGTTTTTGTACATGTTCTTCTCATGTTAGAAATAGCAAAACCCAGTAATAATGCAAAAAGAATGCACAAGCCTATTTAAACATACTGAAAATGGGTAATAGAGGATACAGATAAAGGACATTAGAGACATATAAGATTTCTTCACAAATAAAAGGTGGATGAAAAAATGACAGGAACTTTTTTGAGGGAGTGTTGGGAGACTGGCAGGGTTTCTGGAAGCAAGCTCAAGGTACAAAAGAAAGTCAAGGTGATGCTAAAATAGGATTTTTCGTTTTTCTGGCATTACACTGTAGAAATAATCTGACTTAAGATGAAATCAAGGGAGTCAGGTGGAAGGACTGGGGAAAAAGCAGTGCAGCAAGTCATGGACAAGGAATGAGATGGTTCTGGCAGCCTTGTGCTTATCAAAGGTGTGGAGAATGGCTGTGAAAGTTAAAGGGATGGGAAGGTGTCAAAAAACAAAAAGGAAAAATGAATGATAGGGAAAATAAATATTGTTTTAAGCTTTGGAGATGATAAATGTATTCCTAATGAACAATTATGCAAAAAGCTGAGCTGGCAGGAAAAGAGCTACCTGGAAAATTGTTTTTGTTGGAAGGTTACAATAAGTTAGAAGTTGCTCATCAAAAAGAGACTGGAAAAGACACTGAGGAGCAAATAATTTGAACAAACAGACCTTTCCACATAAAAAAATAGGGTAGAGAAAATGCTTCCTTAGAGCTTGGGATGTGCTCCACACTCTTAATTGTGGTAGAAGTGCTAAGCTGGTTGGAAATAAGCACAAAGTATAAGATATTTAAACTGGATTTCACTGTGTACAGGTCTGCAAGTACTGCAGACTACCAGTATGATAAACCCTGTCTGTTCTAGGCCAGAAGGAGCTGTGGAGAACAAAAATTTAGAAATAATGTGATGTTTTCTGTCAGTGCTGCTTGTGAATTGAAAGTAAAATGGTGAAGGCTGGATGGTTACCCCAAACCTTTTCAAGATAAGGTGCTCTTTGTAGCAGATGAGAATGAGTGATTGGAAATGCAGGAAAGTAGGAACAGATTTGTTCAGTTCTGTCAGGAACTAAAGACAATCTCAGCCATGAAAAATCTAGGAACAATTCACATTTGTGGTGAGCTGCAGTTTTCCAGTGAGAGATGACACAACAGCATCATGCACGGTAAATCCTGGCTGTAGTACAAACTCCCAGGTCTTTTAGCAAATGTTGCTGCTTTATGTTCTAAAGTAAATTTATGCCATTTAAAATTTACAGTTTCTGGAAATACTTGTGTGTTTTACTACACAATTTCTGTCTTCCTTTCTCCTCCCTATCTGCTGCTCTTTCCCCCCCATTATGATCTCAAGTGACAGAAAAAAATAAACCAAGAATAATAGTGAGCCATGTTTATTATGCACAGTGAGCATAGGTCTCTGACAGAGACCTCAACACCTCTTTGGCCAGATGTTGGTCTTTGCTGAGGCTGTTTTTCAGTTGGAAAACCAGCTTAACTATCCCCTTGGGAATTTCTTCTGGGTGGGTTAATTCCAGATGGTGAAGAGCAAGCTTAGTGGTTCCTGGATAAACCACTCTTCGGTGTCAAAAGAGAAAGTAAAATAACACTATTTGGGACATTCCTTCAAGTCACACTTTCCTTGTCATTAGAACAAGTTCCTTGTTGTACAAGCATAATGGGGTAAATTAGGGTAGATTTGGGGATACTCTAATTTAGGCCATGAATAGGTTAAGCCCTTGGTGACATGAGGCATTTGAGACTATTCAAACAAGGAGTCAGAAAAAAATAGTTTTTATAACTGTCCTGTTCTTGGACCAGGCAAATATCAGACAAAAGGCATTGTTCTGAACTGTGAAGCTATCCCTGAAAGTTCATGCTCTACTTATTGTAATACCTAAACAAAGTATGGTGATGCCAGTTCAGAAAACAGTGTAAAACCAGTGGCCTGTGTCTTTCATTCTTCATCAGTGATTCTCTTTTTGTGTGTGTGTATTTGTGGCTGTGTCTCCCTAAGATGAAAATCAAGTGTTGCCAATGTCCAGTTGACCGTGTGGGAAATATGGTTGCTGATGGAAAAGTTAAAAAAAAAATCACCTAAAATTTTGCTGGACTGAAATAAAGGATAACTAAAAGAATAGGACTAAACTAGTAAGGTAGGATCCCATTTTAGCACTCTTAGTGAAGAAAACACATGCTTTGATTGTGCAAAAGGTTTTGATTTGATGCAAAAACCATTTGATAAAAAAGTGTTGTGAAACATTGGAATAATTTCTATTATACTTTACAGTACTTGGGGCTAATCCATCTGCAGACTGAGTTGGAGAGCTGACACTTGTCCATGTTAACAGAGGTGGAAAAGAAGCTCTTTTTTTGGGTTATTTAATCTTCATTGTTAGATTCTGATTAATCTGTTGGTTTAGCAATCAAAGATCAGTTTCAGATTTCCTGAATGGTACATTCATATTGTTCTTAGTAAGGACAGGCACATAATTTGGGCCACAGGCTGCAAAATAGCTGGAGTAGCCCTGTTATGCATGAGGTCAGACTGCAATGGCCCCTTCTAGCTTAGAAAACCCATGTTGCTACAAACATTACACATTTCACTGCATTCAGCAGTAACATCCGAGAAGGTCTAACTGGGAATGAACAAATCTTGCAATCATATTAAAATATGCAGGTTTTCTGAACTGGATTTATTGAGATACTTAGGGTGCTCTGTCTAGATGCTTAGCACTATCATTCTGTGCTTTTTAATGTTGACTTTAATATATTTTAACAGTATTTATTTTATACTTATTTTCAGAATAATGGAACTGTTGAGCAACCAAATTAATCTGAAACAGTTTTTTTTCACTTCTTATTCCTCTATAAAACCAATTTTTTTAATATTTATTGTCTTTTTTTGTTTCATTGAATGCTTGTTTTCTTGTTATGGAATTTCCTTAAAGTTCTGGTGGGCTTTTTTTTAGTGTGTGTTAGAATATGTGGTAGCAATTTTAAATGCTTTCTGAAATATTAGGTTACCTACAGTCTATCAAGTGATCTTGTATCTCATCACAGAATCACACAGTCAATCACTGATAGTAATTTTTAACAATATTGCCATAACAAAGAAATTCTAGAAAAGGAAAATATGCTGATGTCATATCAGTATATTTAAAAACAGAGATAAATGAACTGACAAGAAGGATAGACTTATTACTTTGAAGTTGACCCTAGAAAAAATACTAGAAAAGCTGCCACAAGACTAATTTAATAATGACTTTTAAAATTACAGGATGTAGAGCATTCCTCAGTGTATAAATTCTTTGAGGATGCAAATTGTTCAAGCCTTATTAGATAAACAGAAACGTATGGAGACCTGACCCTCCACTGTAGGGTTTAAACAGTTTTGCAGTTTCCATTACTAAATGGTCTTATGCTATTTGTAGGATTTAGTTTGTTCCTAATTATTCCTAAAAATTAAGTTCATTGTCATTAATCCTACTAACCATGGGATTTTCTTTGATGTCTTTAGCTTCCCTTATCAATTTTCTACACTTTAAAATGTTTAATTTATATTGCTGTGTGTGTTCGGATCTCTTTCTTTCCAGTTGTCACATGTTGCATTCTTATTTCTAATTAGTGCATTCCCTTTGCCTTTGAACAAAGTTTTACTTTTACACAACTTGGTCTCACAGCTTCATAAACTTATCTTAAAACATCTCAATGTTCCTTCTCCTTTTTTGGATTTTTTTTCCTACCTTTTAAATCTCTTTATAATTTCCCAGTTTTGAGAAATGAATTACTTTGGAGAGTCAAGTGTATTTATTACTGGTTTGTCCTGTCCTCTCTCTGTATGGAGTACAGTCTAATAATAACAGTTGGTCCCTAGGCTACGACCAACTGCCAGCCCATAATTAATTCATCTTTATATTTTTCTTAAATTTGAAGAGAAGTTTACTGCTGGTTGCATATGTCTCCCACATTGAAGCCTCCCATTAAAAAGATATTTCCTTCTGTTTTGGGTTTTTTTTTTCATTATAGATAGTTGCTCAGGAAGTAACTCAGACTGTTTGAGTCACTGATCTGTGACATGCCCTGCTTTCTCAAATACCTCAGCCAGACTTCATAAGACAACAGATAAACATACACAGCCATAACATTTTGCATGATCAATAGTTAGGTGAGATCCCCAATTTCTGAACTTTCAGAAATACCAAACCAAAACCATTCCAAATGGAACAGAACCAATGAAGCCCACAACCTGTCCCCCTACACCCCCAAGACCTACCTTCCCACACGCCCCCTGGCAGTATGGATGGTTCTTACCCTGGCCACTGTCCTCCCACATGGCAATCCCAGCTTGATCCCAGTACCTGATCCTTGTTATTCTTCAGCTTGTCTGGCAGCTCAAACAGTATTTGCTGAATTTGGCTTGATTTGGGAATATTTTAAGGGACTGGCAGGTAGAGATGAGCTTTCTCTTATTTTTCTCATCTTGCTACCTCTTGATTCAAACAGATATAAGTTAGTTAAAGATTCCACAAGCTACTGATGGAGATGAGAACTAATAGGCAGGTGACACATGTGAGGCTGTTGTGTGAACCACATTCCCCCGTGCACTTCCCTGTAGGAATGTATTCAGTAAGAAAGCCTCTGTTATATACCCATAATACCTTCCCTTGTTTACTTGCTCCTTCCTAAACAGGTTATAACAAGAAATTTTAATACACAAGAGATATAAAGAGATTTTAGTACAGGAGGTTTTGATTGATGTGCAGTGCTGCACTCAGTGGGAGCTGTTGGCACCTTACCTAAACTTCTACAGACATTGTATAAAAAAAAAGGTCTGGCTCTTTATATTATCACACACTTTGCCTAAACACTTGAGTTTATTAACAGTGGAATAAAGTTTGATATATATCAGGTCATTCTTACATCTTCTTCTTGCTGATGTTGCTCTTGCTTTAACTACCTCTTGGCTGCTCCAAAAAAACCTCCTGGATAAAAGTTAGCTTTATTCCTGATATCAGTTATCATCTTCCTAAAACTATATCCTATTTTATATATAAATGTAATCCTGTAGTGATAGAACCCAGGCTTCCATAAATGCCAGATCTCAAACCCAACCTGTTGTCCACCTCCTGCTGTTTCTGTCTCCAGCCTGAGGCATGTGGAATCCTGAAGTGAAGTCTGGACAGCTACTGATGCGAATCAAGCCCAGCCTTTGCAGAAATGAGCTAGGGAAAGATTCTGAGTAACCCTGGGGCGATAAAGCTTTCCTGTGTGAAATATAGGTGAAATCTTACAACCTTGATGACATTGGGTGTGCTTTCCTAGGAGTTTCTGGCATGGTTCTCAGACAAAAGATGAAATAACATAGAGAGAGTGAAAAGCTGTTAAAAAGGCAGAAAGGCTCGCATTTTGAGTTTGTAGCATATCCATGTGCACTGTTACATTAGGAAGAACTCTGGAATAACTGTAATTTGGATCAAAGTCAGCATTGGCTGTCTGCTCCTTCACAGATCTATAGCCCAAATAAATTTATCCTTTGCTTCCATGTGGAAGAATCCTTTTGGATTGGTTTGGAAACATTTGGAGGTTCAGCAATTGTTTACATATGTTTTCTCTTTCAAACTCATCTCTTGACTAATCTAAATTCACTGGAGGTGGCCTGAGCAGTGAATTAGCCTGTAAATCATGTATTTACCTCACACTGAGAGCTACTCATATGGTTTTGATAGCTGGGACTTTGTATAAGTGCAATGAATCCTTTCCATCAATTTTACTTTTATATTTTTATTTACAATCAGAAAATCGTGGATGTAGGGACAAAATCTAGTGGAGCAGTTCAGCTTGCATTGCTGTAGATGCTGTCCAAAGTTTCCATTAAAGCATTTGAAGGAAGGATAAATAATGATGTGTATAAATGTAATTGTAAAAGAACCTCTTGCATGCCACTGGCATCCAGCCACACCACTGCCAGGTTTTGATCTTAGAGTTGTCAGGGAAGTAAAGTATGGGAGATTCTCAGAGAACAATTTAGGATGGTACAGTGTGTCTGTGTGTGTAATTCCTGTCCAAATCAGTACCCCAAACACTTTCCAGTGCAGCGTTAATGAACTCAGTGATCTCTCTGCTACTGGAAAAAAATATGGTTTTGTACAGGAGACATAACCCCAAAGCTGTGGCTATTTGTGCTGATATGACAATCTGTGTGTGTTTTTATTAATTTGGTATATGTCTGTTTTATTATTCTGTTTTATGCTTTAAACACTGGTTACTCATGAGACCTTTACTCAAGTCTGCAATACCCCAGACTCACGAAGCTGTTCCCAGCAGATCCAGAGGGGAACTTCTCCTGTTCTATTTTTCCCTTCCTCTTCCTGTTGCCTTAGTTTCGGTGCAGGTAGGGGATTGGAAGATAATCACTACATTGAGCATGCACAGAACAGTGGGGCTCTGATTTTGTTCAGATCTGAGCACGGCAGTGATAAGCAATAAATAATAATGCACTGTTTGACACCTCAGTTTTAACTGAGGCTTTCTGTGCCTTCTCATCTTTCTTTGGTGGCCAGAAATAGGACCCAAGGGAAGGGCTGGAGCTGTGTCACAGGACATTTAGGTTGGATATCAGGCACAGGTTTTTCCCCCAGAGGGTGGCTGGGCACTGAGCAGGCTCCCCAGGGAATGGTCATGGCCTCAAGACTGCCAGAACTCAAGAGATCTTCGGACAATACTCTCAGGCATATATGATGTGATTTTTAGGATTCAGGAGTGGGACTCATGATCCTTGTGGGTCCCTTCCAATTCAGGATATTCTGACTCTGTGGTTCTATCTCAGAACTAGAAAGAGCACAGCAGTGGTATCCAAGGGGGCAAAGTAAACCTCAGGGGCAAGACTGGGGAGTTCCCAATAGCTCTCACCCTGTTTATTAAATATCTGCACTAAATCCTATTCACTGGTGTTTTGCTCTTTCACCTGGAGGCAGAGACTGCAGGCAGATTGTAATTTATTGCCTTGTAGTACTTGCCATGTCTTTTCTTGAAAAAGTTTGAGATGATTCCTGCCTTCTCTGTTTTGAGAGCTTGTGGCCCCAAATTCTGCACAAGAGATTTTAGCAGTGATTATTCATTCCAAATTTCTCATTTAAATGCATTGAGATTAAATAAACTAAAAAATAAAATAAATGGAGGTCCTACATATGGCTTTCCTCTTCCCTGTTAGTTTTTTTTTTCACCTTTTCTTTTCTTTTTACAGGGCTGTTCTCGTTTCTGAGCCTCCTTTTTCTTGAATTTTTGCTGGTTTAATTCAGTCATTTTAACATCGTGAGCAGTAGCGAGAATAGGAGCAGGAATCAGGTTTGTGCTGTTGGATTGATAAACAGATGCTAAGCCGATGTGACACAGATGCTACTGCTGAGCCAGGAAAAGCAGGTCAAGGTTATTAGGAGAAAGTGCAGCACTGTCTCATAGCTGTAAGCAATAAGGCCCTGCATGGAGCCAGCTTTTTCTCTCTTCCCGTCTCTCTCTCTTTCTCACTCTTGATTGTCTGGTGGCACTGCATGTTTCGGGAACTTTTTTTAAAAATTAATTTCTATGAAAGCAGGAATTATTCATTATATTTACGGTAACCCTCACACAAGCACAAGACACAAGTAGCTGGCTCCTCTATTTTTTTAGGGGCACTGAGTTTCTCTTCTAGAACACAGTACTGGGGCAATAATGTCCTAATGCCACCCTGAAAAATTTGAAGGTTCTGTGACAATATTGGGTGAAATCCTTGGGAGAAATCCTTCTGCCAGGAAGGATTTCAGGCAAAAAATAGAACAATGCATTTGAACTGTAAAATTAGATTTTTTTTTTCCAGTTGAAACAATATTTCATATAGATAAAGTTTAAGAAAAATCATCTGCACCACAAAGGGGCAAGGTGGAATTAGACCAGAAACTCTAAAAAGAGATTGTTTCCATTCCTGTACAATTACTCTTCAGTTAAAACACTAAATATTGGGCTGGATGTAAAAATTCACTATAGGTTGCTGTCTGGTTAATCAGAGTCCCAGAATGGTTTGTGTTAGAAGGGACCTTAAAGATCACTGATTTCCACCCCACTGCCGTGGGCAGGGACACCTTCCACTATCCCAGGTTGCTCCAAGCCCTGTCCAACCTGGCCTTGGACACTGCCAGGGATGGAGCAGCCACAGCTTCTCTGGGCACCCTGTGCCAGGGCCTCCTCACCCTCATAGGGAAGAATTTCTTCCTAATATCCAATATAAATCTGCCCTCCTTTGGTTTAAAACCATTTCCTCTTGTCCTATCTCTCTAGACCCTTGTCCCAAGTCCCTCTCCAGCTCTCCTGGAGCCCCTTTAGGCACTGGAAGGGGCTCTGAGGTTTCCCTGGAGCCTTCTCTTCTCCAGGTGAACACCCCCAGCTCTCCTAGCCTGGCTCCAGAGCAGAGGAGCTCCCGGCCTCAGAGAAATTTATATTTGTATACAGGAAACAAAAGTAGATATAAAGTGTAAGAATGATGTCTGTCAGTCTGCCCTGCATGTGTCCACATCTATCTTCTAGAATTTAATGCCATGTTTATATTATCAGTCTTGTTGGAACAAAAAATTCCTGGAATGATGCGTACCTCAGTGTCCTTTTTTCTGGAAACATTAAGTGGTTACATTTGGCAAGAAAAGCAGCTACGCAGTAGGATGAGCAGGGGTCATTACAGACATCTGTATTATTTCAGTAACAGATTTGTCCCAGACATTATTCATAAATTCAAAAGCTTTAACCTGGAAGAGTCCATTAGATAATTCAGTTTCTCCTCCTGTTTTAAAAACAGGACATTGCATTTTGTCTACTTTTCCCTGTGTCAATACCAGTAATTTGTATTTGGCTGAATTAGTTCACATTGAGAGACAATTGGACCTAATCTGAAGACATCAAGAACTGGAGGCTCCATGGGTTGTCTTGGTTGTTTATTTTGGTGCTCAAAAGTCATGACTGCTTTTTGATTTCCCTTTATCTGTCTTTAACTTACAGTCAGTCTTGTTATGTCTTTCTCCGCTTGCTCAGTTTTCTCACACTCTGATTCATTTTCTCTGTGCTTCAAAATACATAAAAGCATGTTTGTGTTTTCTTTTTCTCTGGGGTCCTTTTCATTCTTGATATATTTTTTCAATTATTGTACAACAGAAAATGATGTGGTAATTCAGTACAGAGAACCCATACTCAAATCACAGCATCACAGAATTTTTAGGGTTAGAAAGGAACTTTGGAGAACATCCAGTCCAACTCCCCTGCTAAGGCAGGGTCATCTGGAGCAGGTGACACAGGAATGCATCCAGGTAGGTTTGGAATATCTCCAGAGAGAACTCCACAATCTCCCTGGGCATCTGCTCCAGTTCTCTGTCACCCTCAATATAAAGAATTTCTTCTTCACATTTAAATGGAACTTGATATATTTTAGTTTATGGCCATTGCTCCTTGCCCTTCACGGGCACCTCTGAACAGAGTCTGGCACCATCCTCTCAGCACCCACCTTGGAGATATTTATAAGCATTAATGAGATCCCCTCTCAGTCTTCCCTTCTCTAGACTAAACAGGTCCAGCTCCTCTCTCTTCTGGAGAACAGGACTGACACTGAGAAGGAATTAAGCTGGAGGGATGAGCTGGCAAGGACTTTCAGAAATTAAACAAACACACAGTCAGAAATCTGCACTTAGGACAGAGAGATTTCATGAAATTCCATAGGCTGGGAATTTAACAGCTTCGTGGCAGTTCTGTGGCAAGAGATGCTTGATGAACAACAAGCCAAAGATGAGTGATCAGTGCAGCTTTACAGTGATGGAGGCCAACTTTGTACTGGGTACATTAAGAAAAATGCAACAGCAGACTGGATGAAGCGATCATTCCCCAGTGTTTCCTTATGGGAAGCCCTATATTGCGAAACTGGAGTGTGTCCAGTGGAGGGTTTTAAGGGAGCTGGAGAGTAAAGTACATCTTGTGGAAGGCTGAAGGGATTAGGTCTCTTCCACCTTGAGAAGGGAAGGACAACAGGAAATCTAAGTGTGGTCTTCAGCCTTCTAATGGGAGTTGGCAGAGATGGTGACACCAGACTCTCATCTGAGAGGCACAAAGACAAGACAGAAGGCTAACATTACAATAAATGCAATTATAATTAGATATTAAAAAATAATAATTTAAAGAGAGAGTTATCAGGCAGTAGAACTACACCTTTAGAGATATGAAAAACAAACTGGACAAAACCTTGGTCGTCTTCATGAAGTGTTGAAGTTCACCCTGGTTTGAGTAGAATGTTGAGCTATAGCCCTCCAGACATCCATTACAAACAAAATAGTTCAATTATTTTGTTGTTTTAATTTTTAGCTTTCTTTTCCTTCGGTGGAAAAAAAAAGGGAGAATAAAACCTAAGTAGTGACTGTGAAACTGCTTCCTCTAAATGGGGGAATCACCCCCTGTTTTTAAGAACTACACCTGAAAAGTGAATTGATGTTTAGCACTATCTATGGCCGTGTGACTTTTTCTGGGATATTTCTTTTCTTAGTAGAATTGACTGGAAAATGGAAAAAGAATAATTATTTAGACTATCAGTCAAATCCTGGATGAAAATCAGCTTATTTCAACTGAGAAACATTGTTGTAGTGCCTCAGGGGATTCTGTCTGTCTTTGTGGTCTGTATGATCTGTGGAACAGAGGCTCTTCTCTCAAAGTAAGGGGCAGTGGGTATGTCCTGGGGTCCCACATCTTAGAGCACCAAGAGAGATTCAATGTGACTGGGAAATCCAAATCCTGCTGGAGGAAGACATAAAAACCAGAAGCTGCAACCCCCAACAGGGCCCCTTAGGCATTTTTTGAGTCAAATTATCATGGGAGGGTTGCTTTTGCTACTTGTTTTTTTTCTGTAAAGACCACCCCCCCACACTTTTCACACTGATTTCTTGATTCAGAATTTTCAGTCAGCCCATCTTGTAAGAGTCTGGTCTGTTCAGTTTGCTAGAGATGAGTTTATGACACCCAATAGATTTGCAGAGTCTTTTTTGAGATGTCTGAGAAACAGAGTTGTTGTTCATGATGACTAATTTAACTCATGATGAGCAATTTACCCCAAGATCTAACTCAGATTTACTGACAGTCAAATCCATCACCAGACTAAAATCAGTAGGATTTGCAGGGATCTATTGACTCAGACAGATATTTGTGCAGCAAATCCTCAAAATTCTCAGTTCTTATGTTAAATAACAGGTTTTACAAACTTTAAGTGGCAAGATTTGAATTCAGAATGAGGGCAGATTTTAGATAAACAGAGCATAAAAAAAAAAGTAAACTTCCACATCTTCTAGCCACCCCCTACATCAGATTCCCAGTAATTCTTTTGAAAAGTGATGTTTGCAGTTTTTCCAACCTACTTTTATCAAGCCTCCTGTATTATATTGTTGCTGCACTAATGTGATAGTTAACTGTTTTGAGTTAATTGTTAATCCAGCCCAGAATATTCCCTTCTAAGCATTCATTAAATGGAGGTGGAAGAAAAAGAGAGAGACAGACAGAGAGAGAAAGAAAGCGAAAGAGAAAAAGAAATATTTAAGAATGAAAGAAGAAAAAGAAGACAATCAATGTAAAAGCAACTTAATTGCCTTTATTATGAAAAAGAGAAATTAAAGAGGATTTAAATTTTAATGATTAGAATAGGCTCAAAGAGAAAACTGTAGAAGCAAAATATGAGTTTTGAGACACTTCTTTCTTTCACCTATTAAAAGAGAAGGGTATCATGGATCCACAACATAAACCTGCTCCCTCCGTGTGGTTCTGAGGCTTTAACTCTTGCACCAGCATGTTTCCAAGGACACTCACTGGTTTCTCAGCTGAGCCATTTAACCAACAAATTATCAAACCAGTTAGATGAAAACACAATAGTAGTTAATCAGCTTTTACAAGCTCACACATTGAACCCCAACTGTAAAAACACTTCATTAGTAGCTTCTCATTTGTGTGGCTTTTCTCTACATCTCCTGTGTTCCACTTCGAATATTTCTACGAGATACAAACCAGTCAATAAATGCTTGAACTCCTCCGTGTCTTTACTGAGGGACCCCTCTAGAGCCTATTAACACCCATTTTATGGAAAACAGAGCAGGTAGCTACCTCCACCATGTGTTGGCACTCTCTAAAAGGCTGTTAATGCTTTGTGTTTCAGGGCATAACAAACCGAGGCATTCCCAGGGAGGGGAGGAAAAAAAAAGCAAGCCCAGTGGGTAAAAAGTAAATATGTGAGGATATCTGTCCTGCAGAATAGGGCTGAAGAGAAACTGGAACATCTGAGAAAGTAATTTTGCCAGTACACCAAGAAAAAAATAATTGTTTCTTTGTTTTAGCTTATATATGTTGGTGTAGCTTCTATATTCCTCAAAGAAAGGAACTGCACCAAAAAGAGGAGAATTGTACAAAAAATAATGTATGTCTTGCCTTTGTAAGTGCACCTATTCTAGAACTTTTACCAGATTTCACAGTGGAGAGGAAGCATATGATCAACCTAACTTTAGGGGAATATATGCTGCCCAACAGTATTTTCGGGTCCTCTTCTTCCTCCCTCGACTCATCTTCAAACACATGGGCTAATTTTGAGCACATTTGACTGAGAGGAATAAATGTCTCAGAGATATGATGTCCTGACAAGTTTTGTGGAAGCTGGCAGCTGGGGAAAGGAAAGATAACCACCAGTGCCCTCACCATGGGAAAGAGAGTTTAAATCCCTTCTTTGCTTATTCCAAGGAGAAAGCAGCCTGCTGGCCCACCAACACAGGCAACAGCTTGCCCAAACACCCAGAAGTTGGAAAAAGTACGAGATCACATTCAGAAGAGTGAGTGAATGAGAAGAAACAAAGTGAAGGTAGGCAAATACAGAAATTGAGTTTAATTCTTGGGTCTAGAAGATGTTTTACTTGTAAACAGTCGTGATTTTGATAACAAAACTGTATAATATGTTCTTTATATTTCAGTATACAGACAAGGACTGTGTTTCAACATCTGAAATGGCTTGCAAAGGATATTTGGAGCTACTGGAGGTACATGAAATCAGGTCTGCAGCTTGGAGAAATAAAATATAAGCTTCCCAGGGTGAAATGCAGGTGCCCTAAGTTAAATAACTGCAAGCAAGTTGCTTAAACCTGAATCTGCCACCCTATGGCTCAGTTTATAGTCAGAGAAGAGCAACAAGTTCCTTTTAAGGTGATTCATGTATCCTGAGATAAATAGAATGAATCTGTCTCAGAAGGTTTCCCTCCATTGACTCTGACAGGAGCCTGGGGTAAGGAGCTCAGATGAGGTGTCTGACTTCTCCCTGTCTAAAGTGAAGAGATGCAAATCTTAGCCCTGATGACACAAATGGGTTTTGGTTCACTCCCTAAGTCAACTTGTGGTGCAATGAAACTCTGTTCAAACAGGCTGGGAGAAAATAGTTCCAATTTACTGCAGAGGAGAAAAGAACTGCTAATTTCTTGTCTCAGAGCTACCCATTGTGCAATGTTTCACTTATTGAAGGAAGCAGAAACTTGTTAAGGACTTGACTTTTAACAGAATTACACTTCTGCCTAAATTGAGTTTGGTTTTTGCCTTTAATTTCTATGTCTTTGTGATCAGTGTTTAGAAAGAAACACGTCTCTCCTTTCTCCCTTGAAAGCATCCATTCGAATTAAAAAAGAAAAAAATAATAAATAACCTAAGTAAAGTCACAGATCTCTTTGTACTTTTTCTCACAAGAACCTGAATACTTGAGTATTTACTGGGACAAGCCTCAAAAAATGAGTTTAAACTTACAGTGGTCTAATATTGAGGGCTGGTGAATTTTGAAATGATCTCTAGTTGCAATATCTGTCCTTTTGGAGCTGTTGGTTATGTACATCAAATATTCAGACAGGAAATAGCAACATCACTGCATGACCTACAATGAGCTGCAATTACAGAGCATTTAAATTACACAAATGCTGATGATACTTTCAGTTTCTGTTATGGATGTCAGCCAAATGCTGGAAGGGTATGAAGCTGTGCCAGGGGAGGTTTGGGGTGGATATTAGGAAAAGGTTCTTCCCCAGAGGGTGGTTGGGCACTGGAACTGATAGGATCTTATGTAATTTTAACCAGGGAGAAGTTAAGAGTCCAACCTAAGATAATTGCTTAGATATGCTCTGGAAGTCAGCAGAAAGAGGTAGGTGCCATCTGGCTCTCATGGACAGTCCTAAGATGGACTAAATGGCTTTATGGAGGTGCTGATCTGAATTCATTGGCCTAAGCATGGCTTTTTAACAGCAAAGATTAAAAAGAAATTAATTCCACCCTGTTAATGAGCCTTTGTAATCTCTCCTACTACAAAAATTATTTTTATACCTGAAGGGAGGGTGCAAAGGGGACTGAGACAGGTTCTGTGCCCGGTGGCAGTGCCAGGACCAGAGACCATGAGAACACAGGGAAACACAGGACATTTATCTGAACATCAGGAACCAATTGATATTGTGAGGGTACCTGGGCACTGGCACAGGTTGCTCAGAAAAGGGCTGGGTGTCCCATCACTGGAAGTGTTCAAGTGGATGAGACTTTGAGTAACCCTTATGATTCTATAAAATAAACCTCCAATCCATCAAAAACAGGTCTTCAGAAAAGGGCTTATTCAAAACTTAGTGTAACCAAACAACCTGGTCTGTGATAGGTAAAATCTGAACCAGGTAAATAAAACAAGAAAGGGTGACTATTTATTAAATAGAAATTTTCTACAAAATATATCTAAATGACTTTTCCTCATTTCCTACAAGACCTGTGCATTCCAATCAAGTGCAGCTATCTGGCTGGGTATGATGTTGGCTGCTCACATTCCTTCCCTCTTATTGCAGGCAAGCTGGAGAGAGATGACTTGGAATTTATAAATGACCTCTCTGAAATGGATGCACACAGACAAGAGCTATCCAGGCAAAGCAAGGGGGAATTCTCTGAAGACAGGGAAAAAGAAAAATAAGTGTATGTCTTAATAATGAAGTAAAAATTCTAGAATTTTTATTATAGGCTATGTAAGAAAAATTGATTAATTAATCTGTTTTCTTTGTTTAGATTTTCCCTGGTTTTAATCAGCATTGATTTGATTACAGCCATAAAGACCTTAGTTCTAGAGAACCACCCCTAAAGAGAAGCAAACTTCCAAAAACAATGGGAAAATATTTCTGTAATATCCTTTTATTACTTAACCATTTTGAGAAACTCTCTGAAGAGTTATTCTGAGATGTTCAAGGGTTCCCAAGGGTTAGTTTTGGGAAATGTAGGGTTGATCTAAGATATTACCACTTTGGTTTTCCATCCTGCTCCCCCATCAGATGTAATGACCTCCCTTGCAGGGCTGGTGAAGTACATATCCAGCTGTCTCCACTGCTTGTTTGCAGTCTGGTGCTAATGAAGAAAGGTTTCAAAGGTACCTGACCAAACCTCAGGGGATAATTGCACTCATAACTTCTGTTCTGCTGATTTTAGTCCAGAAGATCTAGTAGGATTGGTAACTTCTGGTAACGAGGTGGCAATAAAAACCTGAGAGATGTCAGCAACTCTTTGTAGCTGTTTGCTCAACTGATGTGATGGGAGCCCTCCACATATGAATCTAAATCCCTGTGTGGACTGGAATGGCTATAATTCAATTTGGCTTAATTTACTTTGAAAGTTAATTCAGTTAAATTGAATTAAGCCTCTTTAATTTTGAACAAGGGTGTCCACATTTGAGTTTAAAGTAGTTTAATTAATCCACTTAAAAAAGCTAATTCAGATTAATTTTGGTGAGCGTTGTTATGTGTATAGGCCTGTAGGTTCAGTTAAGTAACATCAATTAAGGTGTTTGCTTTCAAGAAACATTCCTCTTGAGCAAAGGTGGGTGAACACAACTTCGATAAGTTGTGAGATGAAGCAGAAATGGAAAAGTAATGGTGGAGGAGTAAAAATTCTCCCTGAGAGGAGTCCACACCATGCTGCTTGGTTTGGACTTGCTGGCTGGAGGTAGAAAGATGAAAAAGCTAATTCAATGCAAGAGTCATCATCACCAGTTCTTCTGTAAGAAATAATAAGGGCTCAGGGAATAAGGAGCTCAAACAGACCTCAGAAATACTCTGCTTTCCAGGAATTTTTAGTGACAACACATCTGATCTGTTAAGTCATCTCAGGAATTTAAAACCACCCCTTACTACAGCATAGGCCCCTAAATGAGTGTACAAATGAGCATGGCCTATAAACACCCCTTTCCAGGACTCATGGAATGGTTTGGGTTGGAAAGGATCTTCAAGATGACCTCGTTCCAACCCCCTGCCATGGGCAGGGCCACCTTCCACTAGACCAGGTGTCTCAGAGCCCCATTCAACCTGGTCTTGAACACTTCCAGGGATAGGGCATCCACAGCTTCTCTGGTCTTCCTCAGACCTGCCCAATATTACCTGTTTTATGGAATAGCCTTGAACACCAGCTCAATCCAGCTGTCCCAGGTGGAGGAGCGCATCACTGGGCTGTTACATTATCAATGTCTTTACACCTGAAACTCAACATTGTGGCTGTGGATTAGCACGAAAAATTCCTGCTCTTCTCCCTCACTTGCACTTCTTCCTCATCCCCTTTGTCAGTGGAACTCTGACCACACATCCCTGTGGGGAGAGAAAGGCACACACACAAGATGGTTTTCATTGAGTACTTTAAAGGTCCCTTTAGGCTTCACAGGTAGAGGTTTCTACATTTCCTGCCCTCTGGGTGTGTGATCATTGGGCCAAACTCGAAAGTGTGATGTGGGAAACTGGGACAGGAGATAAGTCAGTCAGTGATAGGAAAATGGTGTAAAGGATGGCAGCTCAGCAGAATTTAGTGTTAACGTCAGCAGGGAAGGGTCTGGAGTCAGTGCCACCAGTCTGAGAGACAGTAACACCTTTTCCCAGCTCACTCAGCGTGTGAGCTCCTTCAGGCTGCCTTTCACCTACTGAACACGCTCACAAATGAGTAACTTAACCACTGAATGCATCATCTCCAGTCTCTTGTCCTTTCTTTCTGTGCCTCTGTACGTGCAGTCTGCTTACAGACATCTCCACACTCACATGCACATTGACTTTAAGCAAAATTACATTTCTTCATCTCTTCCCTCTCTAACAGTCGAACCCCGGTGATCCTGTGAATGCAAATCAGCTGCATTTCTGGTTTAGCTGTAATCTCTGCTGTATAGCTGAGGTCTGTTTGATGTTCTCTAAGTGGTGGAATTGAAAGAACATTTCACCGCTAACTGGAAGAGCTACTAGTTTATTAAATCCTTGATTTGAAATCTTGCTGTCAAAGAAAGCACAGTCAGCTGATGCTGTGAAAGGATTGCATTGTCAATTCTTGCTAAGCCTTAAAGCTGGCATCAAGCATAAAGTAAAGTGACATTAAATGAACTGACAATCTGAGGTTTTGAGTGTAAACCTCCAGGAAATAATAACTTGGCTTTTCAATGTAAAAAAAGAGAGTTTATGGTTAAAAATAAAATAAAGGAAAATAATAAAAAAATAATAAATTGTTATAAAGCAAAACCCAGAATACTATTTTAGAGGATCTTTTCCTTCCCCTTCCCCCTCTTTTCAATTTAATGTTAGCAAAGCAGAGGTGACAGAAAAGATTTATGAGAAACATTTTTAAAGGTGGGTTCACCGTGTGTGTAAAGCAGTGTCTGAAGGGCCTGTAGCATTTGCACTTTATAGAAAATGACAAAAAGTGACTATTGCAGAAACAACCAGCACAGCAGAGGTGGAAATTGATTGCACTGAGGGAAATCTGTAAGAGTGGTGTGTGATAGGCAGCTACTAGGCTTTAATGTCCAGCTCTGAAAAGTTCAGAGGTGAATTAGCAACTTGAATGATTTTATTGTGGGTTGAATTTAATGAGTATGAACTGGAACAGGTAATTTTGTGAGTTAGATGCAGGCTGGGGAGAAAGATGAGAAAATGCCACTGCGGAACAGAAGCCAAATGGGATTCTTGCCACTAAACAAAGTGTGTGATTGTCACAAGGATCCAGACCAGGATTGTTCAGCCTGGAGAAGAGGTTTTGGGGACACCTCATTTTGGCCTTCCAGTAAGGATGGGGGGGGCTTATAAGAGAAAAGGACAGCGACTTTTCACACAGGCAGATAGTGACAGAACAAGAGGTTACCATTTCAAACTATAAGGGATTTAAATTACATGTTAGGAAGAAATTTTTCCTCATGAGGGTGGTAAGACCATGGCACAGGGTGCCCAGAGAAACTGTGGCTGCCCCATCCCTGGAAGTGTTCAAGGCCAGGCTGGAGGGGGCTTGGAGCAACCTGGGATCGTGGAAGGTGATTCTGCCTAACACAAGGGTGGAACAAGGTGATCTTTAAGGCCTTTTCCAACCCAAAACAATCTGCCAGTCTCTGATTCTTCTGATTTATCTTTCCAGGGGAATTTATCATTCCATGGGATGTCATGAAGTTAAGTGTGGGTATAAGGAAGGGGTGGGAGGGAAGGTGTTTTAAGGTTGTTTTTTTTTTTTAGTTCTACTGTGTAATCCATTGGCAATAAATTAATCTTTCTCAATCTGAGCCTGTTTCAACTGTGAAGGTGATTGGTGAGAGTTCTTCCTGTTTTTATCTTGATAGATGTGCTTTTCTATCATATTTTTCCGTCTGTCCTGTGTATGGAATCATAGAATCCAAATTAGTTTGGGTTAGAAGGGACCTTAAAGCTCATCTCATTCCAATCCCCTGCCATGGGCAGGGACACCTTCCACTGTCCCAGGCTGCTCAGGAGCCATCCAAGGTCAACATACCACATTATGGATGTGCTACTTATTTGTTAAATATTCTTGTGCATCTCATCTTTTATCTCCTCTTTTCTCACGTTCAATTAAGTTCTGCTTTTGTAAAGTGGAGGGAAGGCACTTGCTATTTCAATAAAAGATTTCCAGATGAAATGCCAAAGAATATTCCATAGGAGCTAGATGCAGTTATTATTCTGAACAAGATGTAAGTCTCACTTTTCTTTTTTTGCAATAGCTTTTCCTAAATATGATTTCAAGTCCTTTTCAATTTAAGGTCAAATTGTCAGGAAATATAAAAAAGGTGCCAGTTACCTCCTCCAGAAAACACATCTCCTGCCTACCAGCATTTTAACTTATAATGAAGGTCCTTTCCTTCTCGAAAATGTCCTTCAAGATTGTCAAGTTCTTTTAGAACAAAGAAACACATGCCTGAAATAGGCTGTGGTGTTTCAGAGGCTGCAGGACAGGCTGTGTGTAGGCATTCAGAGCACTCAACTCTGTTTCAGCTACGTAAAATTCACTTTTCATATGTTTTTTTGTCAAGAGCCAACTCTTTCTCTGCTATATTCAAACATAAAAGAATGGCTACTCGTGGATATGGGAAGAGCCTGTCTGAGAGTTGTACCAATTCAACCAGGAGAGAAGCAAATGGATGTCCCATGGATGGAAGTGTTCAAGGCCAGGTTGGATGGGACCTGGAGCAACCTGGTCTAGTGGAAGGTGTCCCTGCCCATGGCAGGGAGTTGGAATGAGATGATCTTGAAGGCCTCTTACAACCTACATGATTCTACAACGGGGGGATGGGGCAGTCACCGCTGCTCTGAGCAACCTGTGCCACCTCCTCACCACCTTTACAGCCAGGGATTTCTTCCCAGCATATCCCACATAACCCCATGTGGAACTTCTGTGAGGAAAAGTATGAGAAAAAGTCTCTGTTTCTATGATGGGACTTGACAGGTTGATGAGAGGGACATGACATGGATCTGCTAGACCTGATACTTCCTTCGATTTCTGTACTCCTATAAAGTGCTGGAATTAAGTTGGTGAATCAGAGATTTGGGATTTCCTGCACTTCTGTTTCTAATGCAGCATAAAATCCTTTCAGGCTTGGCACCTCTCAGGACTGAGAATCAGGGGTCCAGTTTGGCTTTGGGATACCCCACAGAGAGTTACCCAAGGGGAGAGTTAACTTGTTAAAGGTCAAGTCAGTGGCCTGTGGCAAAGCCACAAGCTGCATGGTGATCCCTCCTGTTCCAGTCAGAGTATAATCCTTGTTTGAACACGTTAGGTCTAAGTTTAACCAGCCTTGAGTTACTAAAGACACCCAACTTAGTCTCATTTGAATTTTCATTTGTCATGCAGGTCAAAGACTGCATGTTATTGTTTGACCATCTCAATGAGAGCATCCGAGCCAAGAAGTCCAGTGGGAACTTGAGTACCCTGTATAACTGGATTTTGAGTTGTACATTGTCTTGTTTGGATGTTTTAGAAGTGTTTATGTGAAAATAAGTCAGAATAGACTGACCAGGTAGTTTTGTGGGGATATAAACATTTTCTCAAAATGGACTCTATATTTGGATCTTACTTTAGATGAAAATATAGATGCCATTTTTTAATATAAATTGCTCATTTCATTCCCCATAACTATTCTGTCCCTGAACTGTAAGTACCTGAGCTGTCAACCATCTTAAATACACTTTTATTTTGCATTAGTACCAGATTTAGATTAAACTACGTGAAGAGGAAAGGAGGTGATTTCTGGCAAGGTAAGTGGAATTAGGCCAATTTACATTAGATGAGAACCTTTTGTCTCTGCCTTAATTGCTCTTTTCTTCCTGGTTATATATAGAAACTTTCCATCAAGACAGTTATCAGTTTTAAAGAAAGAAAGGAGAGGGAAAGGAAGGTGCAGGAAGGTGCGGGAAGGTGCGGGAAGGGAAGGGAAAAAGAAAATAAAGGAAAAGAAAAGAAAAAGAAAAAAGAAAATAAAAAAGAAAAGAAAAAGAAATAGAAAAAGAAAAGAAAAAGAAAAAGAAAAAGAAAAGAAAAAGAAAAAGAAAAGAAAAAGAAAAAGAAAAGAAAAGAAAAGAAAAGAAAAAGAAAAAGAAAAAGAAAAAGAAAAAGAAAAAGAAAAAGAAAAAGAAAAAGAAAAGAAAAAGAAAAAGAAAAGAAAAGAAAAGAAAAGAAAAAGAAAAAGAAAAAGAAAAAGAAAAAGAAAAAGAAAAAGAAAAAGAAAAAGAAAAAGAAAAAGAAAAAGAAAAAGAAAAAGAGAAAGAGAAAAGAAAAAGAGAAAGAGAAAAGAAAAGAAAAGAAAAGAAAAGAAAAGAAAAGAAAAGAAAAGAAAAGAAAAGAAAAGAAAAGAAAAGAAAAGAAAAGAAAAGAAAAGAAAAGAAAAGAAAAAAAAGAAAAAGAAAAGAAAAGAAAAGAAAAGAAAAGAAAAGAAAAGAAAAGAAAAGAAAAGAAAAGAAAAGAAAAGAAAAGAAAAGATAAAAGAAAAGAGGAACATTTGTAGCTAGCTGTGTCTGAACTCCTGTCTTGTTTGAGTCTTTAAGTAAAAGATAAAAGAAAGCAGTAGTTAGGGTGTGTTTCTGAGAGTGAGCTTGTAGGGGGGAAAGCTACATTTAACATATTGCTCTTATTTAATTCAGCCAACTTTCCCACCCTGACTTCAAAACGAGCAGGCTTGATTGATGGAGAAGGGGAGTAATTTATTGTGAACCTACTGCTCTGAAACAGGAGCACTGATAAACTTGGCAGTTGTTCTGAAAGGAATTGTGATTAATACTTTGGGCTAGAGGATAAAGCAATGGATAATTTCACAGAAATTCAACAGCTGAAGGAAAATTGCAGTTAGTCAGAGGCAAACACTCTCATTAGTATTTCTATTTGTATAACAGAATGTGCACCAGTGAATTGAAACCTAAAGGCATACACACAATAGAAAAGCAAGCATTATTTATGAAGCTGATTTATATATATGTATTCTACCCTTTCCTGGTGTTAAGATTCTTCAAAATATTGCATTTTCTCCCCCAAATTCTGCAATAGCTAACAGTCATTTTTCTGTAATAACAGAAGAACTTTTGTTTTGATTTATATGGTTTAATCTGTAGTATGTATTTATATGTCCTCTACCCTACTTCAGGTACACTTCTCAATTTACAGCATTCCTGGTTTCTAAATGGACAATCATTTTTCAAGTGATTATTCATAGAGTTTAGGAATGGTTTGGGTGGGAAAGGACCTTAAATCTCTTGTTCCAATCCTCCTGCCATAGGCAGGAACACCTTCCACTAGACCAGGTTGCTCAGAGCTCCTAATCACCTTGGCCATCTCTCCTGCCAATAGGGAAAGATAACAGAGGACAGTTTATCTCAAGTGAAACATCTAAAATACCATCAGAATTGGAAATGTCTGGTGAAGAAAGGTCACAGCTGAGACTCCTGACAGCCTCGTATCTCAAAGGAAGAATGACTGCAATACCAGTTTTGAGCCAGACTCAGGTGTTCCTTTGAAGAACAGAGCTCTCTCTGCATGGAACATCCCTGAGCATTTTGGAAATGGATCTTTCAGCAGAGACACACTAAAGAAATATTTGACTGAGCAATGTGCAAATAAGGCTTTAGCTGTATTTGCACCAACAGAAATTCGTGCTTTGCATATGGTCTTTCCTTTCTTCAGAAAACAGATGGAAAAAGATATGATGTTAAAAAAAAATGAGTTTATGCCCAAACATAACATATACAGATGCTAAGTACATGTCTGTACATGTACATATCATAAATCTTACTTCAGGCAAATTTTAAGATCTTTATTTAAAGAAAGAAAAAACAGTTTTCTTGCATTAACCATGTTTGCTATTAACTGCTGTATTCATTGATTAGGATGCTTAAACCACAGAATTATTAGATGTATTTACAATTTACTCATAAGTAAGAATAACTTGTTGATAAATGTTTTTACAAATTTATTTATTTATTTATAGTTACTATGTTTTCAATGCAGTCAGTAGGAGCTGAAAAACCAAATTCATCCAAGAACTGTTGCTGGTTGCTAACTGCTAGTACAGACTTTAAAGTCTGTACCTCAAAGTTTGCAATTTAACCATAATCAAGACAAAACTCAGTAGTTACCTTTCCCAATATGTTTGAAATTAAATGGGAAATGAAAAATCATTTTTTTTCTAAATGCTGTGGGGAAAATAAAATCAAGCAATTTAACTACTGATAAGAATTTGTCTGACTCCGTGAGTGCAGTCAGCTCAAATATCACATCAGAATTATTTAGCAAACCATTAAGGTGCATTACACATCACAGAATCATAGAATGGCCTGGGTTGAAATAGAATATTAAAGATCATCAGTTCCAGCCTCTGGTATCAGCAGGGACACCTTCCACTATCCCAGGTTTCTCCAAGCCCCGTTCAAACTGGCCTTGGACGCTTCCAGGGATGGGGCAACCACAGCTTCTCTGGGCACCCTGTGCCAGGGTCTTACCACCCTCACAGGGAAGGAGTTCTCCCAAATATCCAATCTAAACCTTCTGTCTGTCAGTCTGAAGCCTTTCCCCCTTTCCTTGTCCCTCCATGCCTGTGCTGAAAGTCTCTCCATATTTTCTGTGGGCTCCTTTCATGTGCTGGAAGGTAGATATGGTGTAGCAACATCTTCCTTGATATTTTTATGAAATACAAGAGGAAAGAAAGGTGAGATTTCACTTGCAGATTAAGCCACTTCATCAAATATTCAATTGCTCCATTATGTTTCTTACATGTAGGTTCAATTGCTATCTGAGGTGCCCTAAGGTACACCACTGTCTCCCAAAAGGGTAAAAAGGCCCTTCTGTCCCAGGCTCTTTGCCTTGACAGGGTGTGGAAGCTGTGGGTACCCTATGGTATCTGAAACTCTAAGCACCAAAGTTTAGGCAGCTGAGTCAAGTTACTCAGTTTAACATGAGTTACACTGCAGCAGATTTCCACTGGGTACCACTCCATGGGGTAGAACTCCACACACTTGTTCAGCTTCTCGTGAGTACATTGGGACAGATGTACTGTTTCATAGACCAGGCCAAAAGTTCAAGATTCACGAGATGTGGTAGATCCAAAAGATTTATCTGTCAGCTCTTCAGGTCCCAGAATTCCCAGAATGGGAAAAGGAGAATGGAAATAGAGTTTCTTCAGACTTATGCTCTGGATTTTATGAAAGCCTGTAAAATCTGAGATGTTCTAAACCTGAACTCAACGGAGTGTTATTTTTGAAATATTGGGGTTTTTTGAGAGTTTTTCAACTGTTTGTTATTAATTATCCATTTAAAAATTACTTTATTTGACCAGTTCAGATTCTGCTTTGAGGGATCAGCAGTCTGCTGGCTTGTGCTCTGTATTGGACCAGAAGTTCCAAGGGAAGGTGAAAAAGCCTGATGATGGTTATAGAAATGTTATAGCACAACCTCTCTCTGCTTTTAATAAACCACTTTTGAAGACAAACTTAATGTCATGTGTTTCCAAAAAACACGGGACAACAGGGTAGACTTGATTCTGTCTTTATAGAATCATAGGATCATGGCACGGTTTGGGTTGGAAGGGACCTGAAACACAATCTAGTTCCAACCCTCTGCCACAGGCAGGGACATCTTCCACTAGACCAGGCTACTCAAAGCCCCATCCATTTATATTTTTAAGATCAATATTTTGTCAATATTTTTGGTTTTCTCAAGAAGGATAATGAACTCTGAAGGTTATAGACAGGTACTTGTATGAAAATCAGATGGTCTTAGAGTTCACTTTGAAATATGCAAACAACAGCTGGCCCAATATCAAAGGCTATAGACAAGGCAGCACATTTTTCTAATACCTCTTTAGGGAAACTTTGCCCTACAATGCTATTAGGTGCTATCATTCAGAGGCATAATTTTAGCTAACATTGTTATGCTGATTATAGCCAGGTTTATGTTTCGATCTCAGCTGACCCTAGGGAATTAATTTCTGATTCAATTAAATGACTAGGTGACATTCAGTCTGAATTTTTACCTGAAATTAAACTCTGAGAAAGCAGAGTTCATCTCAAATTGCTGCCACCTACCTCCTGCACTATGCTGCAGTACCTTAATGAGAACTTTATAAAGCTGAACATCCAGGTGTCTAACTTTGAGATTGTCATTGCCATGAACTGTTCTTTGGGAGCTTGAAGGGTGACACCCTAGATTACCCAGAGAAGCTCTGGCTGCCCCATCCCTGGAAGTGTCCAAGGCCAGGATGGATGGGGTTCGGAACAACCTGGGATAGTGGAAGGTGTCTCTGCCCATGGCAGGGACTTGGAATTGGATGTCCTTTAAGGTCACTTCCAACCCAAACCATTCCATGATTCTATGATCCCAAAACTGCATTCTATCATCCTCTTATTTACTAAATGTGTGACAAGTGTTATTCCCCAAGGAGGATGAGTCTTGTATGTTTATCTGGATTGTATCTGGGCTGCTTATAATTAATTTGTTCCAAGAGAAATCAACAGACCTGTGTGCAAAAGTTACTGCAGAAATTTAGTACAGCAAATATTATCATATAATTCTAGGGTAATTCTAATTCACCATTTAATGTTTTGTTTTTCTTCTTGCTTATAGCACAGGCATCGTATCTCAACAATATTCAGAGAATCCAGAAAAGAAACAAAATGGTGAAATCAAAATTCCATGCAAACACAATCTCACTGGAAAAGTTACAGCTATGACAGATAATTTTCTAAGGTGAAGAGTTACTTTGTAGAGGAACTTAATCACGATTTCCTTTCCAGAACTCTATGGAAGTTGAATATCATATATTCAGCATCATCAGAGCATGGAGAATCCTCATTTATCATCTGGAATGACACTAAGTGCCCATGTTTGGGCAGCCAAACCAAACCCTGAGAGCCTACACTAAAATGCTTTACACTTGCATTTGTCCTCCTCATCTGCCTTTATATGAGAGGAAAACTCACTTCCAGATGACAATTAAACTAAAACTGTATGTTTGGCCAGATTAATCTAATCCAAAATATTCCAGAAGAAGGAGGTAGAATAAGGATGTGTTCACTTACAGATGCTCAAGTTAAGTTCTTTTATTCCTCACCCTCTGGACTCACAACTGTGAAATTTTGGATACTCAACAGTTGGCTTTGACTTAAACACCAGGAAACAATTCCACTTTTTTTTTAAGTGGTTAGAACACTTCTCCTGAAGAGGGGAAATGCAAGTTTAAGCTCCACATCTGAATGACCCAAATGTCCCTTTTCTCAAATGAATACTTTTGACAACTCAAATTTCAGCTCAAATCTGCCTCAATTCTCAGGTCCTGAATCCTGCTTTCCCAGCAGGATCTATTCTTAATTTTAAAATATGCGTATTGGACACTAAAATTCATGTTTTCCCTTCTGGTTTTTCTTTTTTCTTCCAGTATCTCCTATCTCCTCTGCATTAGATAACCATGTTGGCTGTTAGTCCTCCCAGTTTCAGTGTCTCTCTATTCCAGAAAGAATCTTTATACTCCATGTATAGATGTTGGAGTGACAGAAAAAATAAATCTCTCTTGTCAATATTCAATGCCTCAGAAAACCCAGACTGTTTATCTACCTAAGTAAGGAGTTACACTGTCCTCAAATTGAGATTCCAACCACAGCCTTCATCCCTGTCCTTCTTTTTGACGGCCTGTTCTGCAGAACAAGTAGCACATTCTTCATCTATGTATGTAACTACCCACAGCAACTTCAAGGATAAATTAAGTCCATGTTAATCCGTGATTATCAGCCACAAATTTTCAAAAATCACTGCAGATGCCAAAGTGTCATGACAGCCCTAAAAAATGAGATTTCTAGTTATTTAAAACTGAAGTAATTTTTCTGGTTTTTCCTTGTACTGCTCTTTTTTGTGCCCTAAGGGTGTTTCAGGGTTTTTACATTTATTTTTTTTCTTTACCCAGCAGCCTTAAAACTTAAAATAATAATGAGTGTAGGTAGCACTGTGCAAGGTTGTGATTTAAATATTTCTGCTGATTTTGGTAGGTTTTGTAGGAAGTCATTATTATCCTTGTGTTTCATTCCTTATTTAAAAATGAGGACAACAGCTCTTCCGTACTTTAAACGAGTTTTGTGAGATTAAGTTAATTAATGTCTGTGAGGTCACCTCTTTTAATGGAACATGGGAGGTTTTCAACAGAACTTGTGAATTACTTAGAGGATTAAGAGTAGAATGGAGGTGTAAAATTCTCATTATCATTCAAGCTCAGTGTCAGAAGTTGTTTGATTATTGCTTGTGTTATCCTGAGTTACTTTGCTCTCATATTTCCCCTGCAATTCACGGGGGTTTATGAGTTTTTTCAGTGTACTGGATATTAACCAGTCTGAGGAATTTTCTCAAAATCTGACCTTGTTCCTTTCTGCCTGAATACCATTGAGTTGTCCAAACTCACTTCATCCAAGGGCAAGGAGTTACTTTCCTTCTTGCTCACTCTAAATTCCTGCAAAATAAAATTGAAAGGAAGGCATAAATTTAGCTCAGTCATTCCTATTTTTATTGCACTTTGCCAAGCTTTAAAAAAAAAAAAAATAAAGTATGTTGTTTTCAGCTGAGAAAAGTATTTAATCACAAACTGAGATTTAAATGTATACTCAGCTACTCTTTATGAAATTCAGGTGCATGTTTTGCTGAAAAGGTTTTTATTTAAGCGTGAACTTAAATACAAACTTATGTGCAACACCTCAGCTCAAGGCAGAGACTAAACAAATGCCTGAGTAAACACATGCCTGAATTTAAGTATATGCTTTAATTTTAAAATGGAAATATCGTTAAGAATAAACACGTTTTAAACATAGCATACCTTGGTAAAGGAGGGCTTTGGAACCTACTTCTACCTGACAACTGAAAGTGCTTTTCCTTCTGTTTTCCGTGGCTCAAGCCTGGCAGTTTCTGCAGGCAGCCTGAGTTACAAATGTGTGGAATAAGGACTTGTAATGAACATTTTGGCAGATCCTAGAAGATGATCCCCTAATCAATCAAGATCAAAGATGTTTTATCACTGGCAATTGAGCAGCTATAGCTAAAAAAGGTGTTAATAGTGATAGTGATAGTGAGTGATAGTCATAGCAATAACAGCAACAACAATAATGAAAGAAATCCCACCAAATGGCAACACAGCTTTCAGTTGATGCCATCCATTTTTATTTCATGTGCACTATGGAAAATTCACTGATTTCCAGTCCATTAAAACACATTTCAGAGCTGTGTTGTTTGAAGTTACCTTACTTCAGAAACAGCTCTTTTCAATTAACTCTGAAACCTCTTTCAACAGCCTTTCATAAATAGGCCAACATCAATGGCATGCTCGGAGTCAGTGTGTATCTCTAATGGAAATGCACAATGGGCCACGCTCCATGCCTCCAGGGAGAACATCTTCCATTTCAGACAGATTCAATGAGAAGTTTTGCCAGCTATTCTGGGTCTCTCACTTTTTTGTCTCAGGTTTAGCTCATAGCTGATCAATGGCTGTGCTTTTTAATTACACTGTATGGTCTGTAATGATTTGTCACTCGTTGAACCTGGGTGTTCTTTTTAGGCAGCAGAGGGTAAAAGCAAGGAAGGAGAAAGAAAGGCATTAACCCTCTCAAAGACAAGAGGTGGGATGTAACACATCCTACTATTTTGCTTGGCAGGTGTTTGTATGGAAAAGGGGGGAAAGTCAAAGTTAGAAGCCCAGGTTATGGGATTTCAAAATCCATGACTTGCAGTGAATATTTTCCAGTTAACCTAAATGAATTAAGAGTCTAATGTATGTTTTGAAACAACACTTTATATTAATATCAATGTATGTTATACTTTAATATAATATTTAACTTACATTAAAATAGTTATTTGCTATACTTGTGGCTCACACTGGCTGGATACTCTGGAAACATGGAATAAACTTCTCATCCTCTTGCCCAAAGAGCAGGCTTATAGCAACCCTTGTATCAAGGAAGGTGCTTTAGCAAAGGCACAATCACACCTATGTAAATCAAACATCTTGTATGCTGGCCTTGTCTTGCACACTTCTGAGTAGAGCATGGACAATGCCAGTACATGGCTACCCGTGTCTTCTAGATGTATTTCACACACCTGGAAATGTGCTGAAATGCATCTGCATTATCCAGCAGAGCACAAAGCAGAAATTCCCAAGATAAAGGAGATTTGAGCTTGTAAGTCCCCACAATCCATGTCCCTTTCCTTCACCTTGTTACATCTCCCTTCAGCAGAGGTTTGCATCTAACAAATTGAAAATACACCCCTGGGGCTTCAAGTTCTTATGTCTGCCCCTAAATGTGATCTTCTTTCCTCCTAAAAACAGCCCTTCAACAGCCTATTTTGCACTTAAATGTGAAAAAAAATGTGCTTAATTCTTAGCCATAGGAATACAGGTGTGCTGGGATTCCATAGTAGATTTCTAACTAGGAATGAAACTCAGAACAACTTCCCCTCAATAAGCTCAAAAAAGGCAGATAATCTTATATTGGAGTGCATGACCTGTTTAGAAAAGGTGTCAGGTGCTGTGATTCACTGGCAGAGCAGGAGATTACAGCTGTTGATCTGGGGACAGGATGTCTTTCAGATCTTTGCTTCTATGAAATTCAGACCGTTTTAATAAGTGCCTGAGAACAGATACAGGAATTCCAGTTTCAGCTTTCATTTTGGAGAGTCTTCCTCTTCAAAGAGCCAATATCTGATGATACAAGGTGGATATTTGCTGCTATATGCTTTGCATACTGTGCCTGGCACATTCAAAATGAAGCAATATCAGCTGAGTGATTTCCCTGCTCTGTACCTCTAATTTTCAATCTAACACTTTTTTCTTTTCATTTCTTATTTCTCCCAGGTAATGACTGGCAATCATTAAGCCCAGTGCAATCCTAGTTTCTGATTGCACATCTGACTTTACGTTCTAATGACAATGATGGTCCTAATGGTGGATAAATCAGTGTTTCAGATTTCATCTTGCCGCTGAATATTCCAGTGGACCATTTAATATTTTAACAATTCAGAAAGTCTTCACATTAGGATCACAAAACACTACTTTTAGGATCTTTTCAAAGAATGGGTAAGGTGGAAAGATATCACAGTGGATCACCCCACTTGTCCATAGGAGACACAACAGGGAAGGAAGAATAAGAGTCAATTGCTTCTAAAACTTAATTTCCAATTCCATTTAAAATTACAGGCTTTTAATTGTGATATAAATTAAGATGAAATATGTATAATATAAAATATGTAAATATATAAATACAAATTAAAGAGACAATACATAAGGAAATGAAAGAAACATAAAATGAGATACAATGTAAATAAAAAATTTAAAATTTTGCTTCAGAAGTTTATGAAGGAAAACATTATTATTTTCAAGATAGTTTTCTTTAGTAGCACTTTGAGAGAAAGTTTTCTAACTCTAAAATTTGATTTTCGCTGTATTTCACAGTGGGTTTTAGCTGATTTAGTCATTGTTTTCTCCTAGATTATATTGTATGTACCTGAATGGAAGATGAGATTTTTCTATGTACGTTAACTCCTGAATCATGATCCATTTAATGGTTTTTTTCCCCTGGCCCCAGAGATTTTGCACCCCCTTCTGCATAGTAGCACAAGATATAAATGTAATGGAAAATCCCTGATTTCTTACAAGTCTTTCCCCTTCTGTCTTCCCAACTTCCAGTTCCTTCCTGTGCCCTTAGTGCACAGAATGAGAGCCCAGGCGTGCCCATGGATAAAGCTACACTTACAGGAAATGTAAGGAATTAGTTTTGGTAAGGCCAGGCTTTCCATTCCCTGGTGAAGTGCTCTACGTGGTTTGCAAATATCTTGCCCAAAACATGGGGGACATAGATCTGCTATTACCCAGTTTGTAAATCTCAAACACGCTTAGATGTTAATCCCAGTAAAAGGGAAATGGTTTGCAGGGTAAATTCCCTGTGCTGGCTCTAGACAAAGCCCTTGAACACGCACAGAAAATGACTGGTGCAAGTGGAGGGACCTTTTCTGTAAGACAGAACTTGTGGATCACTCACCTGGGCTTGGCCACATAAATCTAACCTGTGTTGTACTTCTATCCTTTGAGGGATCTGGATCTAAATAATTTCAATGAACTTTCAGATATAACATAAATAACACTGCAGCACTCACTATAATTCAGCTGTAGCCATTATGAATCAAATATTTCCCTCCAGGCCATGCATTTACCCCAGAGATGGAGTTGGCTTGCAGTTGCCAGAGCTGTGTTAGTCTGAATACATCAGGCTTACATGGGGGAGTAAACATATGAGTAGTTTTGCATGTAAAAGTCTAAATAAAAGAAAAAAATCTCCTGCTTGCAAGTCCTCAGCTGATTTCTTTTTTTTTTCGCTTTTTTTTGGTGTCCCAGCTCACGATCAAATTCTGAAATGGAAGAACAATACCTTCCATCTGAATCCCAAACCATCAAAACCCACCAAAAAATCATTCAGGACAAGGTAGCCTACCAAGAACACACCTAACCTCATAGTAAATCCTAAAGGCAAGCTTAAATTTTACTAATTTCTATGGAATTTAATCACAGACTTAAACAAAAACCAAGCACATGATTAGGTGCTTTCATGAGTCATTTTCATGAGATGAATCATTAAAATTAAGTATAGATTTCAGTCTCTAATGAAGAGAAAAAATAAAATGTCTAATTTTATCTAAGTAGTTCCAATTATATATATGGGTTTCTGTGGTATTTTAGCCAAGATGAATGTGAACGTTTTCTGAATTGGGGTCCAACCTCTTTTTCAATGTAGGGACTAAAGATGAGATTGAATATCTCACAGTGGAACTCTGAGAAATTCCTGATTCCCATCCCATTAGTTGGATGGGCTCACAGAAATGCAAATGTTGTGTTCCATGGGAAATTCTTTTAACTTCAGTTCTTGTAATTTTTATTGCACAAAAAAAAACTTGTTCAGGCAGCTTCCTCATTTCAATTTTACCCTTTTCTCATCTATTAACACTCACAATCTAAAGCTGTCAGGATCTCCTGTTCTGCTGAAGTCACCTATGACAACTTTGGAACCAGTTGCTGTGTCAGTGAATGTGGATATTCACGAAGAAAGCTCAGTGTAAAAGCTGAAAGGTTTAATTCATACCCTCAGAGACAATCATGAAACAATCTGAGCAGCCTTGAAAGATAATTATGGGCCATTTATATTGTATTCAGTTAAATTCACTGTTACTAGAATTATTACTACTGCTACTACTATGACTAGTGCTTTTACTGCTACTGATGGCAATGATTATAATGAAAATATAAAAAAATTGGAGCTTTTAGATATAAACTCTAATCCAAAACTGCAGTAAGGTCAACAGGCACCAGCACAGGTTCCCAGAGAAGCTTGGCTGCCCCATCCCTGGAAGTGCTCAAAGCCAGGTTGGACAGGACTTGGAGCAACCTGGTCTAGGGTAAGGTGTCCCTGCCCATGGCAGAGGGTGGACTGAGATGATCTTTAAGGTCTCTTCCAACTCAAACCATTCTGTCAGTTTACAATTTAGAGAAATTAAGAATTAGTGAAAAAAAGACATACAAAGATCAACCTAAAGAGATGTTACAAGGTAGGGGTAGGGCATATATTTCTTAAATCAGTGGAATAGCTAACATCAAATAATGAGAGATCTAAAAATCAGTTCTGTAAACAGTCAAGCAAAAACCCACACGAGCACATCTCATGTATTTTAAGGTGCTGAGTTGAATCCACCATTTTTGATTAGATCTGGATAAAAACCAGCATTATATTCCTGGTATGCTTTTCTACTTCCTGCACAGGAAGGGCATTAGACATGAAAAATGTCCTTGAAGCAGAACTGTCAGTTCCACTGTATAAACTGTGCTTTTTCTGAGACCATCCAGGCTTTGGCCAGCAACAAGATTTTTTCATCACGAAGGAGCTCACATTTAGTTAGCAACATGTCTGCATTTCCCCATATGGTTCCTTCCAAGGTGTTGTGTCATATACAATGATGTCACATTCTAGAAGAAGAAGGAAAAAAGGCCTCAAGCAGTTTTCTTCCTTTTTTAAAGCTTCACCGATTATGTGGTCATTTTAAGCAGCCTGCTCATCTCTAGCATGCAGTTGGTTATCTGCTCTCCTTAATTTGAGCTTGCATGTATTCACACAGCTTTAAAAGCAAGTGAACAGCATTTCTTACCAGAGATACAGTGATTATCTACCCACATTTTCAGCCCAATGTATTTCCACTGGCTTCTGAAGTGTGAGATTTTAAAGGGTGCAGTGTAAGGGTTTACATCTTTATCCAAGCTTCTATATTTACATGCCTTGTAAACCTGTGGTGCTTAAGGCTTTTGGCAGCACTGCTTTGATTTCATTTGTGGTTTTATAATTATGGTTTTATTCTCAGGCATATTATTCTTGGAACGTCAGCTTTTAATGTAATGGGAATGTCCAGGAACATCCTTTGTTCTCTCAGTAAAACTACTTACACACGAATGTATGAGTCGCACACGAGTCTTACACAGGCCATTTCCTGAATCTAGATTTCTTTTTTAGTGTATAAAAGATTTTATTTTATTCTTGATTATTATTCATGCACCTCTACAGTAACAAAACACCTCTTAGTTTTTCACCACGAATTAATTTCATAGAATTGTGGCATGGTTTGAGTTGAAAGGGACTTTAAGACCTTAAAGACCTTAAAACTCATCTCATTCCAACCCCCTGCCATGGGCATTTCTTATTTGATGCTCGAAAATATCCTAAAAAAATCTTTTTAGAGAGGTGAGTAGGAATCTTTTTGGTGGGAGTATTCAACCCATTTTGAAATCAGGCACATTTAAGTTTTCCTATATTAAGCATAGATTGTTCCATGTCACATGTGAAATATCCCAAGTTTCTTATTCTGGAAAATTATAGGTTACTTTTACACAGAGGGCCTACTAGAAATAGATGCACTGCTGGTGGTTTCAGCTAAAGGACTGCTGGTCAAATCAGCCTCGTGATCTTCAGGTCCTACTTCTGTTGTGTACTTTCAGGAGAGTAATTTTAAACCCTGTGATTTCTTTTGCCATGACTCGTTCTGCATAAACCACATCTTTGTGCAATTTAGCAGAGCTCTGAGATAGGATGGATTGGATTCCTGGTGCAGAGGTCTGCACTGCAGAGCTACAGACAGTCTGACTGTCTTTAGTCCCCTAGGAAATTAAAGGAGAAAAGAGATGGTATCTAGGTTCAATACAGATAATCCTTAAATTCTTATCAAGTAAACTGCTCTAAATGTGACATTTCTTCTTAAAAATAGAAAATTCTTTATGCTAGCTGATTTGGAGATATTTTCACTGCAGAGGTCTATGGTATAGACAGCTGAACACTGTTCCCATCCTCCATGGCTGAGAATCTCTTGCAGGTTTTTGTGCACATGATTATCAACACACATTTTTCATAATTCATTTATTACCATGACAGGGTCTTGTTAACTAAAAGAAATGAATTTTCTGTTTAGACAGATGTTAACCTCCAGGTGTGCAAGCTTTTCTACAAGGATAGCTACATGAATTCACCTGGAATACAAACTGCATAGACTATTTAAGTAATATTTACATCATTGGATATATTGGATGAACAGGAAGATAAACAGGACTACACACAATCAATAGGAATGGAGCTCAAATTGTGGATATAGTGCATGGGATCAAAGCAAAACTCTATGTTTGTGGTTTAAATATGGATGTCCAGCATGATGCTCTTGGTCAGCTAAAAGGGTTAGCTCAAGAACAATCATAGTTTGTCCTTAAGTTGTGCAATAAATCCACATGAGACGTTCTTTGCTTGAGACAAACCACGACAGCCCCTCTTGGCACCCAATTTGGGGCTCTGAGGGTTTGAGATAACAACAGATTTGATTCTAATATGCAAAATCGAATTTACCACTGTTATTGTTGTTTAGCTCCTGTCAGGCTGTGAGTGGTATGAGATAGCAGGAGCTGCCACACAGCATGTCAGAGCCACAGCAGTACCAAGCATCTCTCCAGGAAGTATCCAAGGACGGCATAGATATAAAAGATTAAGCACAAAAGAACATATCCTGCTTGCATCTCCCGTCTTCTTAGCATCCAACCTGCCAACATTTATGACCACGTTAAACTCCAGTCCTGCTCTTTGTCTCCTCATTCTTAGCTAGATCCTACTTGGAGTCCTGCCTCCAGCTCTGGGATCCCCAGCACAGGAAGGACATGGACCTGTTGGAGCAAGTCTGGAGGATGCCATTGAGATGATCAGAGGGATGGAGCATCTCTGTTATGAAGAAAGGGTGGGAGAACTGGGATTATTCAGCCTGGAAAAGAGAAGGCTTGGGGTGACCTAATTGCAGCCTTCCAGTACCTGAAGGGAGCTTACAAGAAAGATGGGGAAAGACATTTTACTTGGGCCTGGGGTGATAGGATGAGAGGGAATTTCTTCAAGTTGACAGAGAGTAGGTCTAGATCAGATATCAGGAAGAAATTCTTCCCTGTGAGAGTGGTGATGCCCTGGCACAGGTTACCCAGAAAATCTGTGACTGCCCCATCCCTAGAAGTGCTCAAGGCCAGGATGGGTGGGGCTTGGAGCAACCTGGGATAGTGGAAGGTGTTGCTGCCCATGGCAGGGACATTGGAAATTGATGAGATTTAAGGTCCCTTCCAACCCAGGCTGTTCTATGATTTTATGATCTACATCACTGCATTAATGGCATCAGTGACATGACCGGGATGAGATGTAGCTGACCAAAGGTAAACATTTACGCAGGTCAGATATTTGTACCTGAAAATTGTGTGTTTCTCTCTGTTTTCTATTAAGGAATCCCAGGGTAACTAAATTAGGTGTGATTGTGTGTATTGTAGATATCTTAAGATCAATAAAATAAACTTCAACCTCAAGGTCTCATCAGTTGTCAAAATTATGTCACAAGTAGACTTATTTTCCAAAAATGTCTAGAGATTTCGAAAGCCTCCTCTGCTGAAAGCCAGTGTCAGACCATGGACTCTGGAAGAGGTCACTTGGTGTGTTGCTCCTCTAAGAAAAATCAAATGTACCTTAGTAATTTCTGGCTGATGTTAATTTAATCTATTTTTTAAAATATGAAATACTGAAGACTGCAAGCTTTCCAGGTTTTACTAAAAGATTTTTCTTAGCATCTAGCCACAACTGAGCTTTAGTGCCTAATCTCATAACCACAATGTGAAGCAGAAAACGGAAGGTTTTTTTTTACTCAAAAGCAGTAATTTTTTGGTAACAACTGTCAGAGTAAAAGAAAAAGCAGTGTAATTTCACAACAGACCTATATTAACCATACTTTCCTGGGGAAAAAATAGTCTTCATTTTAATCTTCTAATTAATATAACCAAAAAAATACAAAATAAACCTTGAAACTCATAATCAAACTGGTTGTGGAGACATATGGAAGTTCTAGTTTCTTTTGCAGATTAATGGACTCATGTTCAAAATCTCCAACATATGTTCACTTCTAACATTTACTGACTTTTTCTGTGTTCTTTTTATATTCAGTTGATACTCATGAATCAGCACTACTGCAAAGGTAAATCATGGAATCACAGAACGGTTTGGGTTGGAAGTTGTCGGGGTCCCTTCCCCCCTGCCATGTAGCCCTGGGAGAGGGGCCCTGAGGGCACAGACACACGGGGTTTCCCTGGCCCGGGTCAGCCTCGTTCCCCGTTGGTTGTTCTGTGTTCCCCTGTGCGAGGAAGGACCCTCGGGTCCCGTGACTGAGCAGTTCCTGGGCAGATCCCGGCCATGCAGCTGGAGAAATAAACATCTCTGAAACATCTATCAAGAATCTGTCCATAGATATTTATTTTCCACAGCCCTCCTTGTTTGATACGTGTGTTGCAGTATCCCCACTGTAACAGGAAGTGACCTAAAAGATCATCCCGTTTCAACCCCATGCCATGGCCAGGGACACCCTTCACTAGACCAGGTTGCTCCAAGCTCTGTCCAACCTGGCCTTGAACACTTCCAGGGATGGGGCAGATGCCACCCTTGTGTAGGTGTCACTCTCTCTTACCTTGGAATGAGCAGAGAACACACAAAACAATAGTCTCTTTCTTTCATCTGTGCGATAGACACCCAGATCCTCTGAGCTGCAAGTCCTCCTCCTCCCCACCCAGCCAATGTCCTGAAGCAGCCACCGTGCCCGTGTTAGACACACCTCCCACTCCAAATGCATAATTTTCTCATCTAGGTCATATGAATAATAATAGAGATTTTTCCATTTTTTGTTGCTTTCGATCTGACGTTATTTCAGCATTAAATGGCTGAATTCACTGGAATTCATAGCCCTTTGTAACTCCTTGCAAACCTTGCAATTCCAGGGCTCTGCTGTAGCAGGCTTAAGAGCTGCCATTTGGCTTGGAGATTCTTGGTCCCCCTTGGTTCAGACTCAAGCTGCACTTCCTATAAATCCCATGAATAGAAGATAATTCACTTCTCATTGCAATCTCATAAAATAAATTGCCTTATCTTTTTTGTAAAAATTTCTTCCATAAATGACACATTTAACTAGATTTTTATTTCCATGTAAAGGAAGGGGTATCCTCCATTTCTTTTTAGCTTGTCCTGAAATATTCACAACAAAGGAAGAAAACATGTTAAAACAGGAAAGAGCAGGCTTAAAGAACAAGAAAATTGTCAACACTTTGGCCTTCACAAGCTCAGGAAAAGAGCTGATGCCTCACACTTTCGTGGAAATGAAGATGTTAATGAGGAAACAGGGTAGGGAGTGAGAAAGGGAAACAAAAAAATGTGGTTTCTGGGCCTTTATTTTGTAAATATTTGGACTCACGCAAATTTGATAATTGAGGCAATTGATTTTTGCCTGAAAATGGTCGCAATGTCTAATTCATTAAAGCCTAAAATAACATCCTTTGGGCTAAACGGGGTCATTTCATTTGTAACCTTTTAGTGATGTATTAACAATTTGGAAGCATTTCGGTGCATATCTTAAAAAGTGCCACATTAACAGGAATGGGCCTGGAGAAAGAAAAAAAAAAAAAGAAAGAAGTTACAAACACACACGCATGCAGGAGCACACACACACACACACAGAGAACACATGGCCTCCAGCCCCTGTCCTTCCTCTTCTGCAGCATTTTAAGGTCTATGTTTAATATTGCCAAGCCTACTTGAGTGATAAATGCAACTGTATAAAAATTACTTATTACAAGCTGTCATGTTGCCTCACTCACATCAAAGGGCTAGAGGCACTGTACATAAAGCTCGAATCTCCACCTTGACAGCATCGGCAGCGCCTTAAAATAAAATGCTTTCAGTCATGAATACAAAACATAATTTACCTTTTCATAATACTTCAGTTTTGAAACACTTTGGAAAGCTCATGTTACCGTCAAACCTTTACCTGAGCTGTGCCAGCACCCAGTTAATTCTGAGTTGTCAATTTACTTCAGCACTGCTTTCCATCACTCAGCCTTTGAAGAAACACTAAGCTGTTCAAATTGCCATCCCCTTAATTTTTTTTTTTAAGTTATATTTATCCTCAGTTCTTTGGTGGTGAGTAGCTGACACAATAGGATTATTCCAAGCATTAAATTACAATTTGGGAGAGTGCCTGCTTGCTATGTTTCTTTTTCAGAATCCCCCCCACTTTCTGTGTGTTCACAGAGTCAGAAAATATTCCTGACTTTCATTCCCTGCTTTCCCCCCACCTTTTCCATGGAGTCCAGTTACACAATTCCCCTTGAATTGCTCCTCCCTTCCAACGCCTGGCTGAGATCAGAGGTTTAATTCCTTGCTGTGGTAGCCCAGCCACCCGTTTTCTCCTGCGTTAATACTGTACTGATGCTTAAACATAAAAGCTCACTGTAAGCTGTGAATGTCAGCGAGATGGAAATTGGAAGTGAAGGTTCCAGGGAGACTGGCCGGGTAAGAAGTGATGCGTTGTGACTGTTTTTATAGTTGGTCATGATGCATACAGTATGTGAAGTTCCCATCTGTACTGGTGTCTGCCCACCAGCCACCCTGCCACATTCACAAAAGTGGCTCCAGCACTGAGCGCAATCGGAACAGAACTGCAGATGCCTCCCTTTAGCCCAAATTTCTTTTGACAATGTTCACATCCAGTTAGGGCCCAAAGTGCTTGTACTTGTCAGGAGGGATAAGGAGTGAGGAAAGTAGTCCCTTTTCAAAAGCGAAACAGAATCGCCAAAGGAAATATTTTCTCTTCTTCCCCCCTCCTCTCCCTCTTCAGCTGCCCCCACCTTTGCAACTCCCTGTCCTCCCCCTCCCTCCCCCAGAGATGCAATGTCCAAAAAAAGAAAATTAAAAAAAAGAGAAAAAAATAATTAGATTGGCATCTCTGATACAGCTCTACAGAAATTGTCTTTTTATTTTTTGTCCAGTGATTGGTGGAGGAAGGAAATGCAACTGGGAGAGAGGCAGGGAGGGAAGATTTTGGATTTGACAGGGCTGACTACGACAGCCCACAGGAGACATATCGTGCCCACGAGCTCTGGGATTCAGCTACAGGGGGATTTGCTGTCCCTAGTGGGTTGTTTAGCTAGGTGGCAGGAATGGGTGCATTTCCTATGCTATTTGAAGCTATTTTGATTCCACCCATACAGATATCATTTGCCAGAAACAAAATATATTTCCCTTCATATTCTTATATTTCTTTTTTTTTTTTTTTAATTTTTCTTGATTTTAATTTATTAATGGATCACTTAGCAAATAAAGGCAATGATACTTTTGTTTATAACACAGAGTCAGAACTCAAAGTTTTTGTAATGGCTGATGACAGGCCCATGATCTTCAGCTTGCTCTGGCCACAGCTCTGTGCCTCAGTTTCCACAGCTGTAGAACAGTGAAATAATGCAAAACTCTGCCAGTAAAGGGCTCTGAAGATAGGTTCCTCATCCTTTATTGGGTGGATATCTGGTGACTGATGTGTTGGAGATCAGAGCAAGCTTCAGTAGATAAAGCCATATTAGTACAAAGAATCACAGAAGAATGGAATGGTTTGGGTGGGAAGGAACCTGAAAAATCATCTTGTTACAACACCTTCTGTGGGCAGACACCTTCCACAGACCAGGTTGCTCCAAGTCCAGTCCAGCCCGGCCTTGAGCACTTCCAGAGATGGGGAAGGCACAACTGGGCAACCTGTGCCAGGGTCTCACCACTTTCTGAGTAAAAAATTTAATTCTATTATCTAATCTAAACCTGTTTTCTTCCAGTTTGAAGCCATTCCCTCCTGCTCTGTCACTCCAGGCCCTCGTCCAAAGTCTCCCTACAGCTGTCCTGGAACCCCTTTAGGTACTGGAAGGTTGTAAGACATTAATAAATGTTTCTAAACAAGCAAATATTCACAGCTGTGACATTTCCAGTGTACTCATCCTGCAAAGTTCCCTCACTCCAACCCAGTGCTCTCACCTGGGCACACCTGATGTAAAAGGAGCTTCACCCAGTAAATCCAGAGGACTTACAGAGATCCAACCTATTCCTACCTCAGTAGAGGAAAGATGTTAAGAGGAAATCTCCTGTTCACATTAGAGTGAAGATGATTTGACAAAAGCTCTTAATTTAGCACCTAAATAAATTACCTCACTATTTAAAAAAAAATCTTCTTTTAATTTGGAATACAAATGTATCTGACATGCTGTCCAGATACCTCCCCTTATCTTTTAAAGCCAATAAGAATTAAATAGCAATAAATATTAGATTTATAATATATATTATATATTGTATATACTGTCTATAGAACAGAAGGTAAACAGGAATTAACTATTAATAAGTAGATTCCTATAAAAATTTTCCTCATATGCTTAAACACAGTAGTAAATTTGTACTTTTTCCATATTTTGGTTTTGAGAAGAGCTAGAAATTTAGGGAAATGTAGGCATCTAATCACCTTAAATATTTTCAGACTGTATTAATAATGTTTTCAGTTCTGGTACGTGTATTCAGCAAACTGGCTGAATTGAGATTAAAAGACTAACAAAGCCAAGACCACTCTGGTTTCAATATTGGATTACAGCATCACATCAGAAAAAACCAAAATTTTATAGGAACCTTGGGCTGAATGCCGGTTGGTTGGCTGAAGTCATGATGATTTTGATTTTATTTTGCCCCTTGTCCAGGGTAGATGCAGTGTAGCCTCTGGAATCTCTGGCATGTGGGACAACAAAGAACATGTTTATGGGCACTGCATGTTCTGAACAAACTTTTGAGCAAAGTAGGCTCAGCTTGACTTTCATTCACTGCCAGTTCCTGAGGATTCAGTTGTGTTTTCCTGGTTCTTTGGGAAGAATTGCAGTTGCACAAGGCAGCTGAGGGATTATATCGACGCTGCTGGCATAGTGTAGCAACATGACTGTAAACCTGGAAAACAGCCAGAGGGAATGAAAAAGGGGAGGAGTTCCCCCAACCACCCCAAGCAACCCCAAAACAATCCCAAACAACCTAAATCCTCAAGCAACCCAAAACAATCTTAAGATCTGGATGATAGTTATAAAAAAACTGGTTTCCCAGGTAGTCCTGAAGCCCTGGATTTTGTTCCTGGAGGAGCTGGATGTGCTTTTCCTCCATGTTCTCTCCACCTCATATTGGATCTGACCCATGTAGCTGTTTCACAGTCCTAGAGAGGAGACAGAAAAGTTCAGGGAGGACAGAAATCCATAAATCCATATTTAATCTCAACATCAGCAGGGATCCCTAACACAAACTTTTACTCCACTTTGCAGAGCAACCATCTGATGGGAGGGGTACAGCTAATTTTTCCCCATGGGACTCAAAGGGAAGTGAGACTGCAGAATGGACAGTGTGTGAACTGGCATCACACAAACAAACAAAAAAAACAAACCAAAAATAAAAGGAGGTAAAAAAAGGAGTTTAAAGGGGTAAGAATAACTGAGATTTTACCTTCAGTCTTAAACTAACAAGAGTTGAGTCACCTGATTGCAAAATTTAATGTACCAAAATGCCATTTAAAAATTTTTTTGAGATAGTACAAAACCAGCCCAGGCAAATCCATACCACCCTCACACAACTATCATCATATATGTTTCCTTCATTGGGAGAACACTCATTATAATGCTGGAATTCCATTATGTGGAGGAGCTGGTGCAGTCAGCTCAGTCACTGGCATTTGGAAGAGCTTTAATTAGCAGATTTCCCTCTTCCTCTTCAGTTCACTGAAGGAAAGGATTGATGGTGAGTGGAACTGGACATGATCACATGGAAGTTCTCTGAGGTCTTATATAAAACCGTAGCTTCCAAAAAGAGACAATACTCAAGACAAGTCCACTGTTTCTTACTCAACAATAAAGTTTTGAAAAGGGAGATGATCTTGTGTTGAGGTATTGAATTACAACTCCAATGGCTCCTTCCTAGGCTCCCTCTGCAATCTCAGGGAAGTAATTTCAGTCCAGCTATCTTCAAGTTTGATACGTATTCTAAAATTATTTACTGAGCTTCCTATTATGGACAGTGGAGAAGGAAGGAACCATGGGGTGGTTCCTCACTCCTGCTGTGCTTGCAGATGAAACAGGACCAGGATATCTTCTCTGGCTCTGATGCCACTTGCCACCATCCAGTACTCCATACGTAAATCCTTTTACTGTCTGAAAGGGAGAGGCTGCACCCAAACTGCATCTTAGAGTGTTATAAGCATGCAAATCACTGGCCATTCTAATAGCAAAAAAAAAAAAAGCTCCTATTATAAATGACTGGACATCAGGCCAAGTAATTGTAAATGTTTCCAGATCCTTGAGCAGAAACAAGAAGTGAAATTTCACATTAGAACTATGTGAAAGCTCTTGTTTCAGCACACAGCCAAGCGGTGCTTTGCTTCTTTAAATTTTACTGGGAATTTTTAGGAGGAAATTAGAAGCTGATAACTACCAGGAAATTTAGGAGGAAGAAAAATGAAAGCTATGTTTGCACAGGTTTGTGCAGTTGGAAATAGCTGAGTTTCACATGCCTCTGGCTCTTATGTTGGATTCCAGATACTGCAGTTTACTACTTTGTCTTTTGGCTTAAGCGTAGATGTAGGAACTTTTCCACTGACTGCACAAAAAGAAAATACAAACCCTTCTTGTGACACAATCTAATTCTTTACTGTTTTTTAATTTCTTCCAGTGACATCCCCATTGCTTTGGTGTGCCTGTTTAGGGAAGAAGAGTCCTCTGCTTTCTTGGCAGGCAGAGCTGGGATTGTGTGTGACACAGGAGCAGAAGAGTGTTGCTGCCTGATCCGAGGTCACCCTTCCCCCTCCCTGGTCAAACAAGCTAGGGCAGAAAAAAAAATGAAATGTGAAATTGCCTCCCAGTCCTGACCTGGAGGGACTGTCCATTGACTGGAAAAGTCCACACACAAATATTCATCCATCTTCCCTGTGCACTCTATGAGGACTGCCACCAGGAGTGCCAGTCTGCACCAGCTGAGCGATGTGCCATTTATCTGCTTGGAATTGAGTATAACAAGTCATTTTGTGTAGCCTAGGACAGCAAATATACATCTGGTGAAAACAGTATTCAGCTTCTTACCCATCCCTGGAAGTATCCTCAAGGCCAGGTCAGACAGGACTTGGAGCAACCTGGTCCCTGGAAAGTGTCCCTGCCCATGGCAGGAGGTTGGAAGGAGATGAACTTTAAGGTTCCTTCCAACCCAAACCATTCTATGATTCTATATTCTGAGTCAGATTTAAGCCAGAAACCTAACGTAAAGCACTTGCTATTTCATGAAAAATTCCCTTCAAGTCAAACAAAACCATTATAATTCTCTATGGTACTTTCTCTGATTTTAGAACTATATTCTATTCTTATTCTGTGTGATTTTAGGTGTATTCTGGACTGCAGATAGGAATCTATCAATCAGACTTGTCATACTATGCTGTTTTTCAGATCAAGGCTACAAGTGGGAGGTTTTCCATTGACCGCACAAAAGGAAGAGTTGAACCTCCCTATGACACAATCCTTTCTTCCTCTTTCTTAACTTTTTTGACAGGAAAAAACCCCTTGTGAGTGATATCTCTTGCTTAGCCCTATCTTTGAGTCAGGTTACTTCTTTGACTGGATGTACAGGCTGGCAGGGAGCATCAGTCATTTCAGATGAAGCCCTGTCTGCTTCTTCTCTGGCAACGAAGGCTCAGAGTATAAAAATGAAGTCTTTGAACTCAGTTTCACTATTCTTTTTCCCTTTTATCTTCTCTTAAAAGTGAATGAGAACAGGTTTTTTGTGCACAAATACCTTTATAATATTACTGAGCCACCACAAAACACTGCTGCTCATTGGAGATGAAGAAGGATAGCCCAGTCTCTAAGTAGCTGTTGTTAACTGGGCTAACTGGCTGGAAAAATAATCTGATTTTAGTACAGCAAATAGTAATGTTTGTTTGTTTGTTTGTTCTTGGTACTTTATATCTGTTTTTCAAAACATCAAAATAATGAAGGAGAGAATTATGGTGAGACCCTGACACAGGTTGCCCAGAGAAGCTGTGGCTTCCCCATCCCTGGGAGTGTTCAAGGCCAGGTTGGATAGGCCTTGGAGCAGCCTGGGAAACCAGGAAGTGTCCCTGCCCATGCCAGAGGTGTTGGAATGAAGAACTTTTAGGTCCCTTCCAACCCAAACTGTTCTGTGATTCTGTGATACTCAGATAATTTACAGCAGTTTTTGTTTGTTTTGTTTTCAAAACATTTCACAGATGCTGAAACTATAAACTAAATTATTTAAAACACATTGTTGTGGAAGATACTCTTTCTTTGACACCAGATGATGTGCATTTCTGCATTTTGGAACAGCAAACCAACAAAAAGACTTTACACAAACTTCTGCTAATTTCCTATTTCCAGAGTTGAATTTAGGGAATCTGAAAGAATTATTCTACCTTTATGAGACCTTTGAGCAAGGGATAGGCGTCAGTCAGTGGTAGAATCTCAAGATCTTCCTTGCTGTATTTGTTGGTATTGGCAGCATGATTGAAGGCAGGGATGACACACAGAAAGGATTTTTTTTTTTTTTTTAACACACTTTTAAAGCATTTTAATTTCTTAAAGCTTCTGGAACTCATTTAAATTTCCTAGTTGGAAATGAAGGTTCATTTACTGAACCCCAGATGGTCATCTCTGACCAAAACTAGAGGTGAATATCTCTGGGACAGCACAGCAACTGGGTGCATACAGAGAGCACAAAACACTCCTCCAGCCTCCAGTGAGGTCTGGATTTGGGCTAAACCAGCTTTGTAACTTTATTTTTAATAGCTTTCCATGAATTTCTCTTCCAGGAACGTCTTCAGTCAATGCCTTTAGGCTTTTAGGATCCAAAGCTCTCTGCATCAAAACTTAAGTATTCACTACTCAATTATATTCTGTGTGAAGAATCACCTCTGGTACTAAAGCTGTGCTGGTAAATTATGCAGTGGGTGGTTGGGAGTGCCCCTTTGTATACACAGAGAAATGCAACTCTCCACTGACTCTTTCTTGATTTTTAGAGGATTATCACTTTCTCCACATGGTTGGATCAATGACAGCCATGTCCCTTCCTCTGTCTCTCCTGGTTTCAGTGCACAGTAAAAAATGAGGTGGGGTAGATTGATCCGAACTGTGGACGCCTACCTGGATAATCCTGCTTGAATTGCTAATTTATCTGTGTTTCTCTCAAGAAACATGGATTCCCATTTAGGTCTCTTCCTTCAAAAAAAAGAGAAAGATATTTGTCAGGTGTCTGTCTCCAAACTTGTGTAGTGCAAAGATCTATCTTTTGACTATAAATGGCTTTGAATGGGCTGCATCCCCCAGATCCCAAAGGGATTTGGGGCTGACATTCTCAGCATCTGTGCATCTTTAAACCAGTGTCTCCAGAACTCACCTCACAGATTGAGGTGCCTACATTTCCTGTGCAACAACAGTAAATTCTGCTTGACTTCAGAAAACTCGGGAAAAGTTAATTGCCTTAGGTAGGTACCCACTTAGTGGTAAAACACCTGAGCCAGCTGAAGGAAGTGGCTGGCATGAAACACCCTCTGTGCCTTGATTTTGGGGAATTCAGAGAAAGATTTATCCAAGGCAAGAAATTTTCTTTTGGGCATAGGTCTCTAAGTCAAAATTTTGGGCTTGGATAGTGAGAGCTGTGTTTTCACACCTGCCAGGAGAGGAGCTGCCAACACTCATCTTTTGCATAATGGTCCCGTGGTTAAAGCATTGTCCTGGGAACCTCAGAACTGGAGTAGCAGGGCACTTTTAGCCTGAGAAAAGTTTAAATCTGCTCTTCCCATACCCCTGAAGCAGGCTTTAACCAGATATATCTAAACCATGCAGGGTGGAGAGAAGGAATCTTTCTCCTTTCTGTCTAACACAGGCCATGGGTAACCACATGCAGAGCCACAAGTAAAGCAGACCTGAAGAGACACATATCGTGGTTTACTGGGTAGGAGTCTTTGCCAGGAAGGGGGAACGATGTACTCTGGGCTCTGTTTTTCCTCACTGCTTGATATAGTTGGTATTCAGCATAAGTTTGCTGAATAAGATAATCCAAGATGTTCTTTAATGCTGGACCTTTCCTGAAGGAATAGGTGTACCTGGAGTAAGGTCTTCTGACTGTTTGGAACAAGGGGACAATCTGGGAGTTGATATTTAGCCACCTAATCATAACATGCAGCAAAGTGGTTCAAAACCGATTCAAATCTACAGTAAATCTACCTTGAGGATTGCTGGTATTTCTCTGCAGAATAAAGAAGGCTTGTGAGCTCTTTAGAGCACCAAAACGAACCTGAACTGGCACAAAGATGTGGTCAGTCAAACTTTCATTCAGGTGTGAACCTCACCATTTGCAGGGAAGCTAAAGGTGAATAGAAAAAATCCAATGTCTGTGTACACTCAGTGCACACACTAATGCACACAAATATTACATATGAATTGCTTATATCTAATTTTTCAAAGCAGAACAGACTTTGTACACCATTTTGAATAATTGAGGTAAAATAAAATACTGATTAAGGATTAGCTTAATGAGCAGCATCTGTTCTTAAAGCATGGATTCTTTGGAAGAAGAATAGGCAATCAGGGAATTAAAGCTTCCAGGAGGCAACGTGTGTGACGAAGGACGAAGGTGTATCTGCACAGGTGGCAAAGTCTTGCCTGTCTTAGCTTTGCAGTGCTTCACTTCAGTGGCTTTTCTAATGCTCTTTTAATGTTTGTGTTCAAGCCTGGATGGGCACTTATGCATGTGCATGTGGGATAGGACAGGGCAGGCATAAATCAGTTTCTTTTCAGGCCATAAGAAACTCTATAAACACAGAGGATTGTGGAAAAGACTCATAATTTGTGTTCCAGAAATATCGTGGGACATATTTCCAAGAATAATTTTCTACAGATATTCAGAGGGATTGCTCTAAACTGCATCTATGGGAAATGTCATGTGCTCATTGCCACAGTTATTAATATTTTTTTTTTGTGGCTTTTATGTAAGAAAAGATTTGCTGTATGTGGACATAAAATCATTACCTTTCCCAGGTCTCCATTTCTGGAAGTAGACTGGATAGTAAAATATTTTCCTTCTTCTCCAATGTAGTTCCCCTTGAAATACAACCAAAAAGAAGAATCACTCACAGTCAACCTCTGCTTTTCATTTGGTTAATAATCTAAATGGAATAAGAATTAGAAAAGTAGAATGAAGTTGGACAATTTTGGCAGATATTGAACAAAATCAGGAGCCTAAAAAGGTTGAACATGGAAGCAACATATTTCATTACAAAGGAATTATGTGATTATTAAAAAGTCATTAAAATTAACGATGGGCTTTGTAATCAACTCTTTGACCCAACATCAATGAATACTGATAAAATTAAAAGGAATTTGGTAATAATTGAAACTAATGTGTGTTTTCATATCATCTGGCATCATATTCACAACCGTGTCTCTCCAGGGTCTGCCATAACTGAACACAACAAATGCAGGAAGGAAAAGGAATGGAAAATAGATTTCAAAGTGCACTAGACCACATTTGCAAATTCATCTACTGCTTTTCTCGGTGTTGCATTTTACATGTAGTTGCAAAACTTTAAGGGAAATTTGGTTTAAATCTATTGGGAAAAAATCTACTTACATTTAGTTTGTTTAAACTGTAACTAGATAATTTAAGATTGACCTATTTTAAATGGATACATTACTATTATTATTATAGAAACTGTTAACAATTCCAATTGCAACAAACAATATTTTATCCTTTTTAGTTTTGTAATGAGAGGATAAATTTGGCATTAACTGCTGGCATTATCTATTATTATTATTATTATTATTATTATTATTATTATTATTATTAGGAAGGAATATGGTTTTTAATTCCTTCTTTTTAATGGTATCAAAGAGCTGTGTCATGAATTACTCTTATGAAAAAAATACTTAATTGAAATTTCACAGAATCACAGACTGAAAGTCACCTCTGGAGATCATCTGGTCCAAGCCTCTTGCTCAAGTAGAGCCATTCAGAGCAAATTGCCAATGACCATGTGTAGATAGTTTTTTAATATCTTTAAGGAGAGATATTCTAAAAGTTCCCTGCACAAACTGGCTTTGCTTTAAGAAATTTTTCCACTGTAAACATGCTGTTTAACATTATAGGTTAAAAAGTAACTAAGACAGCTGTAGCAGAAAAACTTGTGGATAAAGTGTCGAAATAAAATAGAATAAAAATCCTTTAACTAACACAGCTACTCCTTGTGGAGATGGAATTATTCGATCTATATCAGATAAAGAAATTTTTCATTAATACAGGATATGTGTCCTCTAATAAAGTTTGTCACTACAGTCATACTATTTTAATTATGCTAAAGGCAGATGCAGCCACAATTGAAATCATTAAATCACAGAATCAGAGTGGTTGGGTTAGAAGGGACCTTAAAACATCTCATTCCACCCCCTCGCCATGGCCAGGGACACATTTCACTATCCCAGGTGGGGATACAGGACCTCTTTGGTGGCACAAAAGCTCACGGCATCAGGGCAAGGCAGAGGATGGATTTCCTCTGGTTATGTCACACGCTCAGGGGGATTTAGCAGCAGCAGCAGAGAAATAGAGCTGCTCTACTCTTAGTGCTGGCAGGACAGGTGACACAGCCACTGAAATGCTGCCATTTCTGTCACCAGCCGGCTCTGCAGGCACAGACAGAGAAGAGGCAAGGGATTAAAAGGCAGGGGATGGGATATTCCCTTCTGCAAGAGCCTTGCAGCCCTCCCCAGCCCAGCCAGGGCTGAGAACATGCTGGGAAGGGTTGTCCCCTGCCCCGTGAGTTTGTCTGTGTGGAGCCAAACTTGCACCATGTGTGGGAGGGAGCCTTGGCAGAGTGTGGGGTTGGAGCTTGTCTGGCAAGGTCGGATGGAAAGGGAACCTCCGTCCTCCTGGGGATTAGTTCCAGTTCATATTCCACCTAGTTTTGGCTATTTCAAACCCACCCCATTATTTTTCCCCTTGTGAATATGAAGCAACAAGAGAATCATAGAATCAATCAAAGAATCATAGAATGGTTTGGGTTGGAAGGGACCTTAAAGGTCACCTTATTTCACCCCCTGCCATGGACAGGGACACCTTCCACTAGTCCAGGTTGCTCCAAGCCCCATCCAACCTGGCCTTGGACACTTCCAGGGATCCAGGGGCAGCCACAGCTTCTCTGGGCAACCTGTGCCAGGGCCTCCCCACCCTTATTCTTTTAAGCCAGCTGTAATTCCAGTGCCATATCTGCCAGCATTTTGTCCAATTTCTCAGCTTACACTCAAAATTGTGTGGTGAGAGATAAACCAGTATAACTCCAGAAAATCATTCTCCTTTTTTTCTCATCTGAGTTTCAAATTCATATGTGACCTATTTTTATACCACCGGTTTCATAGAGATGATTTTTGTTGTCCAACATACATCCAAACTATAGGATGAACATAATGACTGGCAAAACAGATCTGGAATACCCTGTGTAAGAGACTCAACTCCTTACCAACTCAATCCTGGTCAATCTGATTCCTGGGAAAAGAAGTCTCAGATGAACATTTTTTTACCAGTTAAAATACTAGATAAAACTATCACTGTCTGCTGCCTTGAAAACAAACTGACTGTAATAAATGGATATATTGCCCTGGAAATTAAGCCACCATTCACTGCCCTGAAATTAGGAAAACCGTAATTTCCTGGTTCCAGGCAATTGAAAAAACAGCTGGTTTGGCATTGCTTCTGTAATATTGGCAAGCCTGTTCTGCAAGTTGTTTGTGCTCACCATCCATGAAAGTCTAAGGGAAACTGCAAACCAGCTGTCTCTGGGGTGACTCTGAACCCTGTAGAACATCTCTTCAGTGATGGGAACCATTAGTCATTCCAGCAGTCTTTGAGGCAGTTGCTCTATCTGGGTGCAAGGTGCAAATTTTCTCCAGTCATAGAATCATAGAATCCCAGAATGGTTTGGGTTAGAAAGGACCTTAAAGCTCATCTCATTCCATCCCACTGCCATGGGCAGGATCACCTTTCGCCAAACCAGGTTTCTCCAAGCCCCATCCAACCTGGCCTTGAACACTCCAGGGATGAGAAAGTCATGGTCGTTGAATGCACAGAGTAGAAGTTGTATATTATGCTGTCACAGATATTTTAAAAACTTGAAAGGAAGAGACAGTCCTGAAAATTCCTCCTTAACCAGTTTCCTTGTGTCCCGAAGCACACGCCACTGTGCCTTCTGTTCCCAGGTGACACCTGCATTCAGTAAATCAGAAAGTTCCCAACACAAATTTGCCTATCATTCTCTGTCACAGTTGTCAGACTTAAAATAATTGTTTAAACTCCCATGGAAGAGTCTTAATGAGAAACAAGCTTGGTAGCCGTGTGTTTCTGTGTTTATTAGAACAAATTTCAGCTATTTTTAATAGAGTGAAGAGGCTACAAAGAACTGCCCACTGTGGGTCCTCACATTATAACAATTATTTTTCCAGGACTGCCTGGGCTGTGAATACTTTTGTACAAGCATGAACAGACACCATGATGAGAATTTGACTTTAGAGAAACCAGGACCCTAAGTTATTTTTTTAACTACTGTGTAAAGGAAATCATCTGGTTGTAAAATAGCTACTGCTTGGGATTTTGTTTGGTGGTGTTGTTTTCCCTTCTTGCTTGTATTTAAATGAGATTTAGGCAATCAAGTCAATGTTTTTCACAGACCAAACATCTGAGAGATTTCTTCTTTGAAACCCTGGCAACAGTTGGTGGTGGAAACTTGGATCTTACCCCCCTCTCTCCCATGCCACAAACCTGCAGATGCCAAATCTGGCATTTGCATCCATGACAAGTGTGCTGCCTTGCCAGCTTGTTTCACTGAAATTGGCTCCTGCTGGGAGGATCTGCTCACAAACTTGTTGTGCTGGCACCTGACCATTTTTGGGTACTATCTTTAACACGGCACATCTGTTGTAGGCACACAAACTCTTTAGCTGGCTCAAAGCACCACGTGACGGCCTGTCCTGTTTTATGGAAGTTATCCAGCCTTGATGCACTCTTGGATACACAGCTCAGCAATTCCACAGTCTTGGTTACACTTGACAAGCCAGGCTGACATTAGCAATCTTGTCTCACATCCCCCCTTCCACGAGGAGTAATCACAGTTGCCTTCCTCATCCGTATGGCTAAAACACAAGGCTAAGTCATATGGTTGTCGAGTTGGAGACATATTGGGTCTGTTTGACAACTCCTTTTTTCAAGGCTCTCTAAATAGTGCAGAAAATTGTGCTGCAATTAATTTTGAAAATACTAAGTGTTTATTAACTGTGAAAGCTCCTGAAAGGAAAGCAAAAATAAATGGCTGTCAGGATTCCTGCTATAATTTCCTGAAAAATGGAAACAACAGTGGCAGTAAAAAATCTGGGAGAACCTCTTGTTTCACCTTTGATTTTATCTAATTTGTATTATGAGAATTTGTGTATATTGACCAGTTTATATCTGTTATTCTTTAGCAAGGGGTCTTGATGGCAAGGATTATTGATGTTGAAATTACTCCTGCTTCTTTTACAAGACTCAAAGTACCCAGCTCTAGAGGAGAGAACAATAATGTTCATGGATTTCAATCAGACCAAGGCCAAGAGAGAAGATGAAGGAAACTGAGTTCATTAATGCTGCAGAAACCTCTAACCCTATGGCACAAGAACACAACCAGAGAGCTGTCCAAACCATGTCCTGTGCCTATGCTCCATTGAGATCCTGCCATACAAATATATATGTTGAATATTTCAGTACTTAACTAGTTTTGTAAAGCCTGAAAGGGAAGGAATTAAACCACAAAATAATAACATAATCATAGAATCATGGAATGGTTAGGGTTGGAAGGCACCTGAAAATCATCTTGTTCCAACCCCTGCCATGGGCAGGAACACCTTCCACTACCCCAGGTTGCTCAGGCCCCCATCCAACCTGGCCTCAGATACTTCCAGGAATGGAGCAGCCACAGCTTCTCTGGGCAACCTGTGCCAGGGCCTCCCACCCTCACAGACAAGAATTTTTTCCTAATACCCAATCTAAACCTACCCTCTTTCAATGTGAAGCCATTGCCCCTTGCCCTGTCGCTCCAGGCCTTTGTAAATAGTCTCTCTCCACCTTTCCTGTAGGCTCCCTTCATGTACTCCAAGGCCACAATTAGGTCACTCCAGAAACTTCTCCAGGCTGAACAATCCCAATTTTCTCAGCCTTTCCTCATGGTAGAAGGTCTCTATCCCTCTAATCATCTTTGTGGTCACCTTTGGACTCTCTCCAATAGTTCCACGTCCTTCATGTGCTGAGGAGGACATTTTATTTTAATAATATAATAACACAGTACGTTTTATATATATAACTATATAAAGTCACGTGTTTATATACATGCACACATGCTGATATCTGTGCCCACCCTTCATTTCCTGTGAATCCACATAATTATATGCCAGGTCACATATACTTATGGGTATAAATATGGGGGGTGTTTAGATGGTGATAAAACAGTATAAATAAAATGCTATTATTACCATTCCTGTACCTATTGCCACTTCTTTCTACCCAGCCCTATAAAGCTTTCCTCTTCTCTACCTTAATGGATTTATTCCAGATCTCCAAATTCCTGTACTACTTCTTGCTATTTATTACTTATTAAAAAATAATCTGCCCATAAAAAATCTCTTCTCCCTTCTGTATGTGGATTTCCACCTCTGTGCAAGCCCTTGGAAAGCAAAATTGAGTCCTGAAACAGTCCTAAACATGCCAAAATCTTTACAATCAATTATCCGTCAGCCCTGCAGGGGAAGAAAGGGGAGAGTCACAGGGGTTTTTTTCTTTTTTTTTCTCGAGATCCTTTGCACTTGCTTCTAATCTATGGAAAATCCAGTCCATTAAATTTAAAAGTTGGGCTATTTTTATGTTATGAAAAGCTGTCCTTGGCCCAGTTTTTCTTCTTCTGTCCTCTCCACCCAGTATATAAAAACAATCATGCCATGTGTTTCCAGTGCAAGGACGTTGGAGGAAACGCATTACAAAAATTAATCCTGATTAACTTGTGTTTTTATATTTCTTTGCTTACTTTTCCTTAAATATTCACGTGGAATATTTTCAATGTCTTGATGTTGCAAGGAAAGTGATAGTAAGTGAAGTACTGGATTATATTTTCTGAGAAATGTCCATCACTGGTGGTTTTCGAATGCAGATTATACAAGTAGCTTTAAAAAGGGTTTGGATATAGCTGATCCTGCATCTTGGTCTCCTATTAAGGAGTACAGTAGAGGACTTCATGAAATCCTGTTCAGCTCAACTTCCTAATGATTCCACTCCTACAGGTAAAATGGTGGGTGAGATGCAACATTGAATTTGATTTCCATTGTAATTTCTCACTTCATCTGGGGTTTGCCTCTCCTGGTTTATCTGATACAGTCTGAAAAACACCTTGAAGAGAAACATTGTGATCATGTGGTCTCTCAGCATATGTAGCAAAAATAGGACTTGTATAAAATGTGTCTTAATGAACTCTGTTCAACAGCCATTATTTATACGTCATTCCTTTCTTAAAAGAAAACCAGATCACCTACATTACAGGCAAGGGCAAACAAATATCCTGAAAGTATGATTCAGGTCAAGTAATATAATTTTATGGAAAGTATACCAAAATCCTAAATTGTTCAGATTTAGATTGGTGAGCTCTGAAGTGACATCTTCATCTACAAGATGTTACTGACCCCGTTGTTTTCCCATCATGGTTTGAGTCAACAGACCCATACTCATCTCACTCAACTTGAAGCACTTTTTCAAGGTCTCTATGGCAAGGGGCTGCTTCTGGAGTCAATACAAAGAAAGGGACAAGTGTATTCATGGAATGGCTTAGATCTTGGGTAGGTTGGCTGAGTCTCCTGAGATGCTTCTCTCTTTCTTTCTTCCCTGGCTGGATAATAGTTCTACACTAGCCCAGGCACTTTAGGTGATACAGGAAAAATCTGGGCCTCAATTCCTATAAAAGGAATGAGATTCAGATCGACAGAGGACTTTCTTGATGACACTGTGAAATGTAATTCCACCTCTATGTCCATCTACACTTTAGGCCAGGAAGGCCTTGCAAGATGGACTTTTCAAAGATTGCCTCCAGCTCCATCACTGTCCAGCTGTGGTGCTGTTATAGAAGGAAAAGGGATATTGACAGCTTTGTGTGAGGAAATATGGCCTCAGAACGTTTCTTAGTGCACTTTATCATGGCACTCCCCACCTTTCTCAGTCCGATGGCAAACGTTCCCAAACCACACATGAAATACCTTTGTGCACAAGCTGTGACACAGCATGGAAAGATCAAAGGCTGCTGTCTGACTGCTCATCTCTGCAACTTTTGAAAAAATTTCCAGGTGCAGAAAATATCCTTAACCCTTTCTTCAGCTTGATTGTTAAAGAGGAAAGGTTTAACTTGTTTTTACATTGCTTTAACACAGAAATTCTGTGGGTTGTGTACGAGAAAGTTTTAGGGGAAGTGAGTTGGTAATCAGTATATTTCTTTTACTTTTTTAAAAAAAATGCTAAGAGAAGCAGTAAGAAACAAGAGAATAAATAGTGAATATCAGGCAAATCAACATCAAGCTTGCCCAATCAGACAATCACAGAATCACAGCATGGTTTGGGACTTTAAAGATCATCTCCCAGCTGCTCTGCCATGGGCAGTGACACCTTCCACGAGACCAGGTTGCCCTAGATGTTGATCTGGATTTGTTATAAAGCATGAAGAAGAATTTAACAGCCTTGCTTTGCTATCTTTTCTACATACCACAGTGTGTGTCAAAGGTATGTTGGGGCAGGAATGTGGTGGAACTGGAGAGAAGCAGCAGCATTGCAAAACATCTGTCAGCCAATTTCAGCCCAAATTTGACAGATGGGGTACAGATTGCAAGGATGTTACAGACTTGGAGTTTTGTAAAACTGCATGGCCAGACAGAGGGAAGACTTACCATTAGTGACCCGTCTGTAGAGTAGACTTGATGCAATCTGAGTCGTTATCGATACCAGATAATCATCAGAAGAAAGAGAATCTCTGAATTTTACAACCATTCACAAGCCTGAATTAGATCTTGCACATTCTTGGACATGAGAAAAAAAAGTTGGAAACACAAACCCGTTTCCAACCTGGCTTCACTTGTCCCACTTATCAAAAATAACTGATTTATTTTTCATTTTTTGAGGCCTTTTTCTCATGCCCCATTGATTTATTCTATGTCTTTCTTTGTCAGAATAGGATTTGGACCTCCATGATCCTTGTGGGCCCCTTTCATCTAAGAATATTCTATGATTATTTGATTTCAGTAAAATTATTTGTCTTCATTTGTATTACAGACAAGTAAGAGGACCTAAGTGATAAGAGTTGAAAGAGACCAAAGAAATGAATACTGTTAGATTAGAATTGTAAGAATGAAAGAGAGGAATACTGAAAAAAAGAGCTGAAATGATTTGCCCAAGTGTCACACAGGAAAGTGGAAGTAGAGATTGGTAAAAAGAAATATTTTTTCCCTCCAACCCAAGATAAGAGATATGAAATCACCTTTGCTTTCAAATGCCAGAGCAGCAGAAAGAAATTACATTGGACTATAGGTCAAACCTTGAGTTTGGGACACAGGAACCTTTCCAAATTTGGAAAAAAAGGACAAAATCAGGTCCTGGATATTAAGTACAAAGAAAGCCGATCTTAGGTTGATACCTTGGAATAGAAACCTGGGAATCCTGAATGCCAGTGCTCTACACAGTTATAACTGTAATATAACTGTGTCTAAAGAACAGTTCCCCCCCACGTTCTATTTAAAATTATCTGCTTCTTTATCCTGTATTTGTGGATCTGGTTTTGTACTCCCAGAAAGACTGCACAAGCCAATTGGTGGGAATTTTTCATTTCTGCTAAACCAGCACTTTTCTTTTTCTTTAACACTAATAACTCAGGCCCTGTGTCTCTCATTTCATAACCCAAAGGTATGGAAGCCCTACTTGCATTATGCTCTGTCAGCTGTGTTACAAAAATACAGATTTAAAGCTCTAGTTTTCCCTCTTCTGCATGTTTCCAATAATGTCTGGATAAGAACTTCTACAGGTGCCCTTCTATGTTTAAAATTCTCTCTCCTCAAGAAAATATGTGTCCCTTCAAGAGCAGATAAGCTCAAGAAAAAAAAGAAGATTGTGATAATAAAGAAGAAAGGCTGAAGCTCTCAGTTTAGAGTGGTTCTGTGGGATCATAATCTGAAACAGTAGCATTTGTTTTCTCTTTCCTTGAAAAAAAGGTCATTGCTCCATCCCTCACCCCTGCAGGATGGGAGAAAAGGGATTAAGAGGAGTTGTCTTATCAGAGTCTCATCAGAGGATGAAAGGGCAGGACAAAGAGTTGATTTTGCAAGTCCACCATTGCCCCATCTGACTCAGTTCTCCATGTGCTCATTGGGCAAAGAGATTTTTCCTGGAAGTGTCTAATCCCACAGGGGTCTATCACTGAAAAATGATAGGAAAGGACATTTTGGGAATGAAATGTAGACAGCAAGAGAAATCTTAGTTGGTCCAGTTTACGGTTTATTTCTTGTACCAGGGATATAAACTCAGGAGGAAAAAAAAAGAAAATGAAAAAAGAAAATAAAAGGAAGAATTAGTTCATTTCACACTAATCCTTATCTAAAAGGGAGAGGGCAAATTATACCTTTCTCATATCACAGTAATGCTTTGCTAGTCATGTACCTCCCTAACATGTAGGGTTTCTTGTGTCCAAACATGTTTTTCCTTTCTTCTGATGGAGATCCCCTTAGAAATAGCATTAAGAGCAAGGAAATTCAGTCATTATTTCTTGTATCCTCTGGTGACTCTACACACCAAAATGTACTACTTGATGTTTGGAGAGGGAATCCTTCCCATCAGCTACCAACTCAGAATCATAGAATCATAGAATATCCCGAGTTATATCCAGAGCATATCCACAGAATAACCATAAGGATCATGGCAGTACAACTCCTGCCCCTGCACAGGAGCACCTCAAAATCCCTTCCAAGTACAGCAACAAGGGCCATTATGAGTCACTTCTTTCTCTTCCTAACTACATATCTTCCTTAGGGTAACAATCACAGTTATTTAATATTTGTAAATTATATCAGAAAAAAAGCCCACTTTAATAAAATATATTTTAGTCTTTGGAAACAAAACAAATGTGTCTACACCACGTATGTTGCCAGGTGGTTTTTGGCTGTAAAAGGTGTCAGTAGTTGATGGCCATAGCTTGAGAACTGATAGGGATAAAGAAAGTCTAAAGAACATCTGTGATTTTTGGTGGAGAACAAGGGAATACAAGAAAAAAAAACCACATGGACAATTTAGTGAAAAAGTAAGAGAGCAACGTTGTTAAACCTCATGTCAGACTGTTGAACTGTCTACTGAAAACCATTAGATGCTCCATCCTTGAATTCCTTTTCACTGACTTTGTCAAAACCATTCGGGGCATAGGACAAGAGAAACTCTTCCACTGACCTTTGGACTAGAAGAAGTTGCCCTCCCTCAGCAGTATCTCCTACCTGTGTGCTCAAACATCTTGGAGGAGAGCAGCTGATAGCCAAAATATTTGTGTTTTCTTACTGAGATAGTTAATTCTCCAAGTAACATTTGCCATGAACAGAAATCCTTTGTGCATTTCACTGACTTTTCTCAGATTAACCCTATCCACCACTTGCCCCCTGAAGTCAATATAATATGACATCTCCTGAAAATATATAATAATTATAGAGTCTTTGATTTGACACTTTTGGAGAAAAAAAATGTAAATAAAAATAGTTTCTCTTACTACCATAGGTGCCTTTGAAACATAAAATAGAATTTCTTGTCCTAATTTGCCATTGACAAGTCTTAGAGGCAGAGTTAAGACAAAATTCTTGAGCCAGCAAACTTGCTTCTACAAGTACAAAGGAATTTAAAGAGTGGCCTCGGGAAGAAATGGATGTAGCTGTCAGTCTCATGAAAGAATTTAGAAACAGAATGCAATGCTTTGTCAAATGGTGGGATTCAAATGTAGCGGCATGTCATTGACCCTGGTGCTCAGCAACACATATTTCAGATCCCTGAAGATTAATAGGGAAGATGGTTACAGCTCTCACAACAGCTGCTGGAAAGTGTTCCTATCTCACGTTTTAATTACATGTATTTATACAGTAAAAAAAGTCCTAAATGCAATATAGCCTGTAGTATGCAACAATTTTGAACATTTATGAGATTCAGGCAATTAAGAGTCTAAACTTTCAAATGTTTCCAGATGGCACACTGATTAACAATTGTGTGAATTTAATATTTGTTTAAATGTGCTGCTCTGTAAAATATTTCTTAATAGCATATGAATGCATTGCAATGAATCCAGGCACAACTTTTCTTCGAGCATAACTTGCCTCATTGCCCGAAGAAGTGGAAATCTCATTAGCTGATTATATAGACCAAAAGCAACAGCAGAGCAGTAGTAAGTGATAAAAAAGATTAAAAAGAAACCAAACTATTTCTTAACTTATGAACGATTTTTCTCTTTATGTACAGGTCCAAGTGACAGTTTTCATGCAAGCCACTTACAAGATAAGTCCCTCAGTTCTTGCAAGTGAACCTGCTTGTGAGGACATTTCCTTGGGGCTACCAGCATTCTGGATATTGACATCAGCTGCAGGAATGCTTTGGCTCAATGGTCTTAGAGGTCTCTTCCAATCTTAATGATTCTAAGCTTCTATGATCTATGAATAGGTTTGGTTTAAAGAAAGCACTTAAACTTTAGTTCTTTCAATGGGTTTAAACTACTTAGATTCTTAACATAATCTGTCCTTGGCATTTCCAAACCTTCCCTGTTTGTGCTATTCCTAATGTCGAAAACTTGAATCAATGTAATCCCTCACCCTCCACCAAAATATTTATTTTTGTAGGTGAAATTTATTCTAGAGGGGAGAGATCTTGTGGTGATGCTGGCAGTCAGAATCACAGAATGGTTTGGGTTGGAAGGGACCTTAAAGATCATCTCATTCCAACACCTTCCACTATCCCAGGTTCCTCTAAGCCCATCCAGCCTGGCCTTGAACACTTCCAGGGATGGGGTAGCCACAGTTCTCTAGGTATAGCTGTAGCTATATATCTATAGTTTGCAGAGGTTTTTGTAGAAATTTATGGTCTAGTTAGTTTAAGTATTTGAATCTCATACTACAGTCAGAATTAAAAGGAACAGCCTGAAAAGGCAATATCAGAAGCCTTATAAACCTTCTACACTGAAACCTAAAAATGGAAAAACCTGGAACTATCTATAATCTTAAAAAAATATGGCTTCTGCCACATTCAGGAGAAACCATTCCCTCATTTTGTGCAATACTTCTAATACAGGCAAGTCTCAGAAAATGAGATTTATCTCACCTGTCACATGAGCTCTGTAAGCTCTGCATCCAGAACTGGGCAGTACAGTAACTTCCTTCAATACTCAATGCAGAAGAACACATGCTTACCAAGTCAGACTCTTCCTAACTTTTAGACACCAGGAGGAGATGAACAGCTCTCTGAAAACACCTCTTGCTCTCCCCTGTGTGTAAAAGGAGCCTGGTCTGACTATTCTGGATGTAGGTGCTTAACTTTGCTTAAAGTACATAAGATAAATCCCAATAATAACGGACACAGTTTACTCTGAATTTCAAAATAAAAGTTGCAAATTAAAAATCTAAGTATTTTTGTGGATCAGGATCTGCAGCAATTAGAAAAAAACACGTAAACATTCATATTTTGGCAGAAATGGTCTAGTTTTCATGCCTGACTTTCAACCTCTATGAAGCTTTTTCGATAAGTTTCTTTCTGAGGTACATTTAAAATTTTTAGTTATGCCTTTTCCCTCTCCCTTTTTTGCCCTCTCTTCCTTCTTTTCCCTTGGGTTATTTGAGCAGTTTGCAAAGATGGTGACTTTCACATTGGAGCAGATTTCTACATTCCATATAAACTCGGGGTTTTGTAATTAAGCAAAGAAAGAACATTCATCTCTAAATCTGAAAAGGAAACAGAATGAAACCTTCAAAATTAAAATAGCAAACTGAAATAGTATGAGATTGTTTTAATAGATCCAGGAGAAACAAGGGAAATTTACCCCCAGGCTCTGGTTCCCGAACACCTGTAAAGGAAATTTATGTAGCAAATTATGTGGTGAGTTGGGTGAGATTTTAAGGACTGCTCAGAAGCAAGAACAATCTCTTAATTTGCTTCCACGTGGGAAAAATACACAACTGGAAAAAGTGTGAGGAGCAGCCAAAGGAACACAAACCATGAACGATGATTAAAAGAAAGAGCTCTGTGTTTTCCTTTTGTGAAACAGGATGGACTTGAGAATAGCTAATTGATTTAGAGCAGAGAGCCTGGACATTATATTTGGGTTTCCAATTTACCTGGCACCTTGGATAAGCCACTAGGTTTTCCTGTTTTATTTTCCACTGTTTGCTTGGGTTGTAAACACAATGGATGGAGATGAGATTTTCTCTTTCCCTGTCTTTGACCACAGTCTTGCACAATGGTGCAACTGGTGAAAATGCCTGACATACCTATAATTCCATTTAGTCTGCTCTGGTTTGTGGCAGAATTGAACTCTTGAAAATTAATTTACTTTCTTCTTGACTGGGATTATATTTGACTTAAAAAAAAAAAAAATTAAAAAATTAACTCAATCAGTCATTGCATCATTGTGTTGAGATAGTATTAAATGAGGGAGGAATTTTTACCTGCTCTATTATTTTTCCACAAATGGTGCATCTGCTTTCACCTCCTATTTTTCAAATTGTCACTGGGTACTGATTTTGTTTCTCTCATTGTTATGACAGCAGTGAGAGGGATTTTTTTTCAGCAGAAGTCATGAAGACAAAATTTTAAAACCAGTTCTAATTTGTCCAGAGTAGGTAGTGAAGGAGGAAGGGGAGAATGAACAAGATACTCTTCTCCCCCTCAAGCAGATGCAACTGGTCCACTGGACAGTGGAAAACCTGTTCTGAGTACAGCCTCCCACATAATCATCATAACTTCATTGAATCCTGTTAAAATACCTTGTTTTTTACAAAAATCATATTAAGATTGTACTACTGAAAGAAAGAAGGACCACAATTATATCTATTGCTATGCAGCCAGACAGTACTGCTAATCTCAGGGAAAAAAAATTTACATAAAGTTATTTCCAGGAAGAAACAAACACTTTTTCAATGTAGCAATGTAATTAGCATAGGCTTCCATATCTGAATTCTAATGAATTCACTCCTATTTTTCAGTGTTTTATCACCACTCCCTATTCCAGATCCTTCATGTGATATATTAGTCTGTTTGGATTTGATAGGCAATAAAAACAGACCAGTCAGTCTGTTAGTTCTATAACCCTCTTGCATTTAAGAAATAATATAAATAGCATCAAGACAGAGGGAGAAATCAATGTGTCAATTATTTATATAGAAAAAAGCCTACCTAGTAAAATGAAATTGCTTAGTTCCTAAAGGGCAGAGATGAACTTTTTTGGCTGCTTATGCAGAAATGTTATAAATATTTAAATGTAAATAATAAAATCTTTACATGCATAAATAAACATGAGATTGATATTACACACACTAGAGCAGCGAAATATGACAACTGCTGCTTCTTCAGGAAAATGGATATTTCCTGTGACTGAATTGAGAATAAACTCAAAGCTAATAAGATACCTCACATACACTTTGAATCCACACTGCTTTCAAGCAAAAATTTCCCTGGGTGGGTCTTCTTTTAGAAGAGGTCTGAAGACCTCTCTGGAACAAACATTTAGGATGAAACAGAGCACGGATGGTGATTTCTTTAAGCACAGGATGGTTGGCTCAGTGAGGCTATAGAGGAATGAATTTTAGGAGTTGGTGATATTAACGTTATCAGCTATTTTGTCTTTTGTTATAGTCCTTATGACTGCAAGAAGGAAGAGGTTGACCAGGCTGAAGGTCTGCTGCCCTCTGCTTTAAACCTTCCTGAATCAGTTCAGGGTTACCTTGTTGTACGAGGCACATCTCAGCAGAACGAGACTGGTCCAAGCCCATTAGCCCTATTTTAACAAGAGGTTTGGTTTTGAACTTTTTGGGTTTGTGTATATGATTTTCTGGAGAAGAGGAGTCTCAGGCAGGGCCTCATTGCTCTTTACAACTACCTGAAAGGAGGTTGTGGAGAGGTGGAAGTCAGTCTCTTCTGCCATCTCTCAAGCAAAAAGATGAGAGGAAGCAGCCTTAGGTTGCACGTGTGGAAATTCAGTTTAGATATTAGAAATAAATTTTTCACTGAAAGTGAAATGTCTTGTTGGGCTTTGAAGCACTGGAATAAGTTGCCCAGGGAGGTGGTAGAGTCACCAGCTCTGGAAAGTGCTTAAGAGGCATTTGGATGTGACACTTGGGGATGTGGTTTAGGGGTGATTATGGTGGTGGTGGGTTGACAGTTGGACCAGATGATCTTGAAATTCTCCTCCAACCTTGATGTTTCTGCAGTTCTGTGATTCTGTAATTTAATAAAACAAGTTATGGATCAGTTAGAGGTCAGTCCCATCCTGCAGGTAAGGAGCCTGACTTGTAGACACATGTCTAACCTCTCTTTCTCTCCAGACAGTGTCCAAACTTCCTGCTCGGAGCAGTCCATAACATGTGCAAATCCCTTGGGCCATGCCCAGGCAAACTCTAGAAGAATGTTAGCCAGTGCAAGCCAAAACCATCCAGGAAGCATGTGAATTATTTCATATTCTGGGTAACTGGGGGATGGAGGTTGAGAACAGGCTCTGGCTTTGATTTATTTGTGGCTATAGACACAGCCTTTGTTCCCAGTAGAGAGTTATGAGGTCTTGAAGAACTCCATGTTTACAAAAATACTCTAGAGACAGAGTTGAAGACTACAGGAAAATCTATGATTAGCCTCTTTTCTCCACAGATACATTTAAGTAATTTCCCTTTGCTAACATGAACTTATTTTGTGGAATATAACTGTTCTAGACTCCTAAGCCAAGTAACCATCTGTAACATTTTGCCAACTGTACACATGATTGTAAATACACAGAACATAAATATTTCTGTTCTTCTAAGTGTGGAAATTCAGGATTACCATTGAACATTAAATATAACACCAGCAACAAAACCAAAATAAAGGCCTTGAACAGGTCTCGACATCGCATCTCTGCCCTTGGTGTTATTTGAACAGCAGCGTTCAAACCTTAACCACTTGCCCCAGTGAGAGATGGAAAATGTTCAGGACTGTTGAGCACTCCACAGATTTTCACGGTGCCTCAGCAAAGAGTTTTTTTTACACAGGTGTTTAATTCTGACACATCAGGGATCCCATGGCACCCAACACTCCTTAGACTCCTGCTCCCACCTGTGCCCTGGACTTATGGCAGCAGACAGGGCTGAGGAAGCAGGTACATTGCAATGCTTGCAGGTTCCTAAACTGCTCTGGGGCTTTCCCAGCTTAGTGGGAGCAAACAAGATCATTTTAAAAAAGCCACAGGTACGCACCACACGAGCACAGATTTAAGGCTAGATCAGGAAATTTTCTGAAATTACACTGTTTGAAGTTGGAGGACGGTTCATGAGCAGTTTGGATCATGACACCATGCTGAGAATTTCTGTCCAGAAGCCTAAGGAATGAGAGAATCAGCTTGGAAAAATCAAAGGAAAGCTGCCTGGAAAATTTCCAGTGCAAATATTTTTTCCATCTGAAAATGCTGAGCAATTGCACACAGAATGTGTGGCGGAAATATTCTAATTTCAATTCATTCTAGTCTACCCAAAATACACAAGTAAAGAATGGAATGCCCTGGTAAACTCAAAATACTCAATTTCAAGCTTTTTTGAGATACTCTGATTTTCTATTTTTAAAAACTGTAGTTAAATAGAAGTTTGTTCTAAGTTTAACTACAGCCCTTCAGGGTTACTAAAAAAACCATTTTTCTCTATATGAGTCCAATTTCCTGTCATAAAAATGGTTCACTTTTTTTTTAATGACATTCAAAGAAAATTTAAAATCTATTTCCCTCTTAAGTCTGAACACACACCTGAATGGGTGCAAGCTTTCTAGTAGGAGAAACAACAGTATCTGACTAAATATATTAATGCAGCATAAGAACCTGGCCACTTGTAGGTTCCAATTTCAGTTTAAAAATAGAAACTCTTCACAGTGACACACAGAAAGCAGATACTGAAACTGGATTCATTCCAAGGCTCCTTACACAGTTATGAAAATCTTAGTCATAACACAGGACTCATTGCCTTGGTTCCTCCAACAAAGAGTAATAATATTCACAAAAATAATTGATAACCATGCCTTTTCAGGGTAAATTGACCAGCACAGTGTCAATACGATGTCAGCAAAAAGTCCCAAGTTGCAGCAGGCATGAAGGATAGGAAGATGAGGGAGATAAACCACACAGACTGAGGGAAGCTGCAGTCCATGGAGGGAATCCATGCAGGAGCAGGTTTTCTGTCAGGAGCTGTGACCTACGGGGGAACCAAGCAGGAGTGGTCTGATCCTGAAAGACTGTCTGATCCTGAAGGGATGAATCACATGGAAAAGTACCCATGCTGGAGTAATTCCTGAAAACCTGCAGATTTGAGAAGGATGTACATTGGAGAAGTTTGGGAAAGGCTGTATCTCTTGGGAGGGACCTGACACTGGAGCAGGGGAACAGCCTGAGAAGGAGGGCATGGCAGAGACATAAGTGTTATGAAATGACCCCAATCCCCATTCCCCATCCCCTCTGTGCTGTTTGGGAGAGAGAAGGCAAAAGAGTCAGAAGGGAAGAGACCAGGAAAATGTGGGGAAGTGGTGGAAAGGGGTTTTTTAGATTTGCTTTTATTTGTCACTATCCCACTCTGTTATTAATTGGCAAAAAATTAAATTAATTATCCCCAGGATTAGTCTGGTTTACACTTCAACTGTGACTGGTGAGTGATCTCCCTGCCCTTAACTTAGCTCATGAGCCTTTCCATTTCATTTTCTCTCCTTGTTCTGCTGAGGAGAGGGAACGCTAGAACATCTTGGTGGACACCTGGTGAATAGCAAATTTTCAGCCACCACAGTGAACTAAATTTGGGTTAAGTTAGTTCCATTAGTGTCTCCAGGGGGGTTTAATCTCACTTAACTGCAGATGCTTAACCAGGCTGACAATGCAAACATTCATATCTGAGCCAGTGACCTCAGCTTCTCTTATGGTAGGCAGGGAGGCAGAACTTGTTGAGACGGATGAGTGGGCATTCTGAGGCAGATTTCATTGGGAGGATATGAATTTGTTCTAAATATTACTATTTTCCCTTATTCATCATGAAGAAAGCTTGGACAGCCAGCTCGAATATGAGCTAGTGGTGTTTTATACCCTGATTATGCAATCTCAAGAAATAGCAGGGTTTTTTCACTACAGGTGGGCTCTGATGATCATATGGTGAAGGTATTTGGACCTTAAGCTTCTGTACTTCACAGGAAAAGAAATAATGAAGAGATGTAATATCTCCCCATTACCTCAACTGTCACTGGGGTTATGAAACTGCTCTTTTGCAATACTTTCAGGTTTGTTCTTGGAGGAATGCAGATCTCCAGGCTAGGTCTTGCAACAGCTGCTTACTTCGTCCAATACTGAACTAGTGCTCAACCACCTTCTTTACCAAGAAGGGTGAAAGCTTGGCCTGATGTGCATTCCAGAAAGGTGAATTTCTACTCAAGATACCTGTTCTTAGGCAGACACTGCAGAGTCAGGCACTTCACTCTCCATGAGGAATTTATCGTTCATTCAAGCACACTTAGTCCCTCCTTTTTTTTCTTCTTGGTAGAAAGGATGCTTATCAAACAAAAATCTGACTGTTTCCCTCAAAGAGCTGATTGGATAAGCTGAGATCAAATAAGAGTGATGTATCAGCTTTTCCTTTTGTCTGGATTCAGAGACTTCCATGGAACAGTTTGGAATCCAAAAATTCTATCCAAGTTGTAGAAAGTGTGATATTTTAAGACTTTCCAAAGTTATGCTAATAATTTAAACACTAAGAAAACTTGAGCTTACCTTGTAAAAACTTAAAATTTCTCAGTTTGAATCATAGAATGGTTTGATTGGAAGGGACTTTAAAGATAATCTTAAAGTCCAACCCCTGTGCAATAAGCAGGAACATCTGCAACTAGATTTGGTTCCTCTTCATCTAACCTGACTTGGAATGCTTCCAGGGATGAGTCATCCACAACTTCTCTGGGCAAACTGTGCCAGTGCCTCATCAACCTTATTGGAAAAAGTAAAAAAGTTTATCTTCTGCCCAATCTAAATCTACACTTGATTTTAACAGTGTGTGTTTATTTGGGAATGGAATGTCATTTCAGTACAACATATGGGGTATTTAGAACATTAATGCAAGTCTGAATCATTAATCTCATCTCTCACTGGAACTGCTAAATGAGAATGTCAAAAATGTCAAAGTTGGTTTTTGGTTTAACTCATTCTTCCCAAGTCTAAATCTCATGTCTTGAAGATAACTGTCATGTAAGTCACAGATGACTGTGATTTTAGCATAAATGCTGAATATAAAATAATTCACTTACAGTGCCACTTCCCTGACAACATCCAGAAATCTGTTCTGATTCTTAGTAGAATTGTGGGCTTTGCTACTGTGTTCTGTACATTGGTGACAAGCAAGGAATCTCTAAGTGCAGGGAAATGGGAATTTCTCAGCTCAAAACCCTTATAATTTAGTTACCATAAGGACAACCCATTAATTCCAACCTTTGGAAAAGGAATTTTCTGTTCACTTTTAAGCTGTTTTATCTAGAGCAGGTGTTCTTATGTTGCTTTGCTGTAGCCTTTGAAAGCAGTTCCTTTCAGCTCTTCTCTTGCCTGGTGTAGAGCAGTCACTATAGGAATATTGGAAATCAATATGGAATTCAGCTGCCACGTTCCTTAACAGTGTAAGACTGGCATCTTTAAAGAGTAACTCATCCCCAAAACTCTCTGTAGAGGAGATCTTGAGAACTGACTTAGGCCAGATGTTAATTAACAGAAAACTAAAAATAAGCACAATGAATCCCAATAGCAACATCTAATTCAAATAAGGTCAAATTTTACTGGTTATTACAGCTACATATTGCAAAAAATTAGTCCTGTGTTTACTCCTGAGAAGAAATACAATTTGCTCTTCATTGTATTCCAGGGTTCAGTAACAATAACACGATGGTGTGACCATTTAGCTGGTGGCTTATAAGGACACATACTGTATTTAGTAATTTTAAAAAAGAAAACAGTATTTCTTTTTTTTTGAGAACCCCACTGTTAAACATCTCTCCAACTATGTTTAATGACTACCTTGCTTTATCTCGTACCAATCTTGGCAATAAACCCGAAACAACTGCAGTTGTTTTTAATATAGAAACATGTTTACTTTGACAATTTAAATTTGCCTGCTAAATAAAAGGTAAACAGTTAAAATCATGACACTCTTAAGCGTAGAAATGAAGAAACTTTATTTTTTTCTCTTCTTTGGAGCCTAAGGGCATCTTCCCTGGTGTGGAGTCAGCTCCAGCAGGTGAGGTTACAACACGCTGGGTTTGGCTGGGACACAAACTGATCTCCCACAAAGATTTAGAGCAGCTCTGATGTAGCAAGAAGCATAAATCACATAGAGGTGTTTAATTTGACTCTCCACAAATCAAAAGCTCCAAGAAGTGCTGGAGTTGTTCTTGAGGGGTATCATACAAGAGAGTTGCTGACCACAACCATGGGTATAGGTCAGTCTTCTCAGGAGAGAAATCTGGGTTATGTGGAATGCCAGCAGAGGCATGAAGGATTGGAAGGTGAGTGAGATAAACCATATCAGCCTTGATGTATGTATTAGAAGCATAAAGGTCTTCTTCAGCCCCTAATTTCCTGGAAAAGAGCAGATTCCTACACTCTCTGGGCATGGCATCAAAAGTTACAACTGGTGGCCTGGCCAGTCAATAATAGCCAAGCAAACTAAGTCTGATTAACACATTTCTTTATCAGATATTTTAATCTACTAATGAAAAGATCATATCCTAAAACATTTTAAAAAGAAAAGGAAACGTAATGTATCATTGTTGAGATCTTAATTCTTTCCCAAATCTACACTATGCTCCAGTTAGAGCAGTTTTACTTAATGAAGACATGAATTAAGAGGTGGAAAATAACATATTGTGCTGTATGTAAAATGAGGAAAATAATGCATAATGCTTCCCCTCATTTGCACGTATTACATTTATGATTGTCAAAACCAGGATTAACTATCTCTCTTGGGCTGTGCATTCCAAAGTGCTTAATCTATTCTCCCCTTGATACAACAGAATAACTCCCATTCATACACAAGCACACTGGAAAAAAAATCTAACCTGCTTCCCATTTCTCATTAATTTCATACTACTTTCCATTAGCACCCCAAATCCCTGCACATCTCATTAGTGGAAAAATAATTCACACATATAAAGTGTTGCATAATGAAATCCAAGTTCAGGGGTGGTGGTGGGGAAAGAAACCTTGCTAAGATCCAGAACACACACAATAGCTAAATGTGTGTGATTACCCTTCAGATTCCTTGAGGGTCAGAAACACCCAGCATAAATTCCTTGAAGTTCTGACACCTGCTGAAAGGAGTGAAGGAAGAGCAGGGAAGGCTCTGGAGCAGTGATTGTCAGTTGATGATCCTTCTCATCTTCTTCTAGGCTCTTAACTAACTGGGATTACTCTGTACCCCACTCAGGAGGCAGTGAGGCCCTGGCACAGGTTGCCCAGAAGAGCTGGGGCTGCCCCTGGATCCCTGGAAGTGTTCAAGGCCAGGTTGGATGGGGCCATGGGCAATCTGGGATGGTGGAAGGTGTCCCTGCCCATGGCAGGGGGTTGAAACCAGGTGATCTTGAAAGTCCCTCCCAACCCAATTAATTGCGAGATTCTATTCTTCAAAGTTCCATACTTCAGTTTCCTCATTCTGCCAATGGAAAGCTAGAAAAAAGAATTCCCATCTGTGTTTTGGATACTTCAATCTACATTCCTTGATGGCCTCAAGAAATGCTCAAGAAGACCATGACAATTTACCTGCTCATTCTTGAATCATTTGGGTTTCTCTGTGCAGCCTGCCAATTCAAAGATGAAAAATGCCTGAAAGAGCATTTTTGAAATCCATTGTGTGATCTACTGAATAATAGCCCTGGATCTATTTTATTCTTGTCATCAAATGAACAGAGAGGCAGTAGAGTAACACTAAAAATAGATAATGTCGTCCCACATTTTGGATCACCCAAGCTCTTTAACAAGGTTTAGATTTTCGCACCCAATTTTAGGCACTTAACTGAGAGGCTTAATTCAGGGCTATCGTCACCTTATCTTTCCTCTGTAGACATGGAAAAAGATTGATGTCCCCAGGGGTAACTCTGGACAGATTAGAGTAGGAATGTCTCTGCTTCCCTAACTCTAGAAAATGTCTATTTGGGTCTTTTCTGCAGAGTTCAAACAGTTAAGGTAAGGTGAGATGAACAGGAGGATTAGCAAATGGATCTTGACTATAGTTTTGCTTTAAGTTACAGTAAGACGCCTAAGAGTTTACACTGAGTCAAAATGTTACAAATTCAAGGGAATTTACATGCGTTTAACCTGGTTTTATCCTGACACCATCTTTTTGTTTATTCCTTTTCTTGATACTCTATTTTAAGCACAAGGAATGTAACTGCATTGGCTCAGAAAAGTGCAGGTTAAACACAGGCTGCTTGGTTTCATTCTTCATAGCCATAATATTTAACATGATTAAACCATTACCAAGAATCACGTGAGGAGAAACACAGAATCATAGAATGGTTTGGGTTGGAAGATACATCAAAAACCATATTGTTCCAACCACTGCTACAGGCAGGGACACTTTCCCTAGACCAGGTTGCTCAGAGGAGTACAATAAATGTAGGCAGGTATCTTATGGTCCTGTGATCCCACTTACCTTAAATAACTTGAGAAATTAGACTGAAAGCAAGTTAGTATAGTGTAAAAATATGTTCTAGTTATGTCTCTGTTAGAAAAAGTATTCTCACTAGAAAGTATTTATGCATTCTGAATAACTTTTTCATTTTTGCGTTCTACTTTTTTTTTAAGCACCGCAACTTTTTTTTCAATGTGAATAGGAACAATTTCAGAAAAATTCTTTAGAAGAATAAATACATAAACATCCCTGAATGTTCCAAATCAGTCACGAGTATTTCTGAGCTATGTCAGCACTGGGGCTTTGTGGAATGCAGCTCACTGATATCAGCTGCATTGCCATGTGAAAAAGCAATATTCACACTTCTGATTTATCCGATGATAATTCAAATTATCTCACTTTAACAGTGTCCTGATCTGTTAAAAAACTATGTAAAAACGTGAATCAAATACCAGTTGTCCTGGTACAAAAGAATTTGATTTCATTTATGATACAGGAGATCAGAATCTTGCTTAATCTTAAAATAATATTGAAGTTTACATTATGTCATTGTCCAAAACATCTCAGACCATCTGCAGGCAGATATATTCTGCTAAATCTGGGAATATGAAAGTCCTTAAATGTATGCAATTGTATAAAAGATGCTTATATTAGAATGCATAGGCGATGTTTTATTTCTATTCTATACACATTTTGACTGTCCAGATTATTAAGCAAATGAAATAGTGCCTACGGTAGTGCAAATTTTTATAGCTGTGTTTTCTCACTCTGCAAACTAATTTCATACCCATATATCAGCAGCAACTTAACAGGACCCGAGACACAGAAACTCTGAGTGGACAAAAGACACCTTAAGAAGCTACAAACCAACAACCAGAAAAGCCTTTTAGCTGTAAGTCAGCAGACTTTTATGTCAAGCTTGGCTGACTAATTATTGCTTATAATTTGCATTAGGATTAATTAACTAATTAGAGAGGAATGTCTGAAGGCAAAGTTATGGCTCTGCTTGTCAAGCTGAGGACTTTAATTATTCTGATATTTTTAATTATAATCAGCTGCTGAATGAGTATTACATTGTCAGCTACTATAGCTGGAGCTGCAGTGGGTCAGGGAGCTGAAGGAATTGTGGGTATTGCTCCACCACTTCACCTGGAACCATGGAAAGGTAATGCCAACTAGGCAAATATAATAGGAAAGCCTTCTGGATTCAGTACTCATCAAAAGCCTGTACACAGCACTATGCAAACTGTGGCAGTTCAGTTATGTATCCCTTTACATGTAAGAGAGGAACTTTTCCTTGGGAACATTCCTGAGCCTATATTCTATTTTGTTTAAATACCTTCTTGGTGAGCTGGAATTTTCTCTTGGTACCTAGACACACATAGCTTGATGTATATTGCTTTGGTAAACTCAATGTACAAGGGACAGTAAAGAAAACACAGCCCAGAGCTGGTACAGATAAAAAAGCAATTCTTTCTACCCCCATGTCTCTGGTCTGGTTCAGGTGGTTATTTAAGACATGCTGAACCACCATAGTCCAAGTGCTGAGAACATCGGTATCAAAGTTGGACCTAACCCAGGTGGCAGGATTACACCTTCCCACATCTAAAGGCTTAAATCTGAGCAAAGAAACAACCAGAGAAGTTGTGGTGAATCTGCTTAGTTAACCTATTCCACCAAGTTCCCATTTTTAAAGTGTGAGTATTGAAGCAGGGGCTGTGAGATTATATCTGTTGAGGATACCCCAAATTATATATCTTTTGAGGGAACCCCAAATGTTCCTATTCCAATCACAGGAGATTTTCAGTGCTGCAAGGAGGAGAAGCCCTATCCATTGCAGAACAGCATCCTTTCTGAGACATAACATATCTGATTTGTTTGCTAAGACTTCTGTGATATCTTGGCTTAAGGGCTTGATCTCACAACCCTGTCAGGAGTAAGTTTGTTCAGCAATTTACTGAGGCCACTCCTCTCCTGGGTCTTTCTGTGATAACATCACCACAGCATATGGACACTTCATTATCCTCAACAGATACAATCTCACAGCCCCTGCGTCAATACTCACATTTTAAAAATGGGAACTGGGAATAGATTAACTAAGGGCTAGAGCAGGTTTCACTAAAACTCCTCTGATTGTTGCTTTGCTGAAGTTTAAGCCCTTAAACATCAAAAGGTGCAATCCTGTCACCTGGTTTAGGTTCAAACTTGGATACTGATATTTCCAGCACTTGGATAATGATGGCTTAGCATGTTTTAAATAACCACTTAAATTGTCTGTACTACTTCTAAAAATTTTGGTCTACCTAACGGTGATGCTTTCATACTCTAATCGACTAGGCACATTTGCAGGGCAGTCTAACCTGACCTTCTTCTGCCAAGAGTATATAGAATCAGTATGGAACACCAGAGGTTTTGGGATAAAAGTCATCCTATTTAAGGGATGCAAATGTTATTTTTTCCCATTTCTGTAAGTTTTAGTTACCAGGCTATTCAGTATCTTCTCTTGGGTACTTGAGGAGGACAGAACACAAAATCCACTGAGTTATATAGTAAACAGATTAGAGGAAGGTTAACTCAGGCTGGTAGTTAGGTTGTTCAGCTGAGAAGGGGTCACAATTCTGAAAAATATCCTCCAGATGCATGAGTCTGTTACATTAGGCCTTCAGGGATTAGGAATAGTTCTGGAGACAGGACCTTGGATTACTTCACACTTCCCTTAACTGAATATAGCAAAAGCAACACTTGAAGTTTCAGTGGAACTGAAATTTAAGTATGTTTAGAATTAGGCAGTTTGGAAAAATAAGCAGACTCTGTCATTGTCAAGGGATTAAGGACTTTAGGCCTGCAACCTAATTTAGCAAAAAATGAAGGTGAATGAGTCCAACACCAAATCTCTCTTTGCCAAGAGTTCTCAATGCCTTCTGTTCAACATGCAGAGAAATGAGTTCCTCAGAGTGCAAGGAGTCTCACCTAAGTTCCAAATATGATACAGATGTGTAGATCAGTCTCCACTGACTACAGAGGGACCCTGGGACAATTTCATCCCAATCTGAGGCAGTTTAGTTAGATGGGATGAACCTAGATGCACATATAAACCCAATTAAGATTTATAAAACAATCAATTCTTTTATTTTAACTGCTTGTCCTAATTAGTGGGGACAGGATTCACCTGGCAACATTAACCACACATCCTACCTTCTCTTCACAGACAATGGAAAAATTTCCTTCTATATCTTCCCTCATTTTATACTACAGAAAATTCCTGAAAGAGCACTAAAGGATCACACTCAATATCTGTGAAGTGGAACGGGTGAAAAAAATAAATGTTCTAAATTTTTCAGTTAGGAGATAATTTGAGAGGTGCAAATGGCATGAAATAGAAAATTCCTGAATGGAAAGATATATCAGTCTGCAGATGAGATTTAGACAGACACCTCCCAGGAAAATTGAAGCCCAAAATCACAAATTACCAGTGACTGTACAAAATCTGTGTTAATTTGTGAATTGTATTTTCAGAGATGTTCTGAACAAAAGTCTAATGACATAATTCTAAACTTTGAATGCAAAATATGTAGAATACAATGTTGACTCTCAAATGCAGAACTCCCTAGGTCCCATTATAAATGTTCAGAAGATTAAAGTCTTGAATTGAAGTCTCAGAAAAGGAACTTCTAAGGCTTCCTAAATCCCAGAATAATTATTTATTGACCATATTCCTCAATTAAAAAAATCCCTCAGGTTCCCATATATTTGTGGGACTTTGCCTTAAAAACCAGACAAACGGACAAACAAAAACAATAAAAACCAACCCAGGAATTTCTTTGGATGGGCTCAGAACATAAAGGTGAACAAAAGCTGCTGGACATTCCTCCTCTTTCTCACTCTATCTATTAAATAGCTTTGAATGAAAAGGTAGACAAAAAAGTTCTTCCTGATCACCTTGTGATTGTAAAAAATAATGATCCCACAAACATTCATCCATTTTAACTCCCCAGTGCACATTTATCACTTCACACTCTTGTTTGACCCAATACTGCTCTCAGTTCTTTCCAGGGGGAATTTTTAGTGAGAATAGCAGTTTTCCAACATTATGCAATTGCCCAAGTGAAGATATTTTGACTGTACTGTTTTTTGTAACCCTGCGTGTTTAGGCAGGGATCTTGTGTGCCCCAGCAAAGAAGGAAGTAGAGGAGAGGAAAACCATGGAAGGTACATTGCTATGGGATCATGTATTTGTCCATTAGCTCTTGCTAAGACAACAAAATTCAAGGTTTTTCACACTGTTTGAAAGCTTTGAGTAGTCCTTATTGAAGAAAAAAATTGCTTATATAGCCCTCTCCTCTATAATCAGAAACAAACAAACGTAGTAAAAAATATTTTTAAAAAATCAAAATTCTTAATGTCAGCAAATGTGTAGCATTTCTGTGTATTTCTTAATTTAAAAAAAGAAAATATTAGTGCCATTTCTGGATCCATGCTCTTCTCTGAACACTGTGTAAAAGAATTGTGTGTGTGTGCACTCTGAAACAGCATATTTCTATTTAAGAAATTAAGGGATAACATCATGCTGGCAAGATATTTACTCAGAGCATACCTCCAAAAAGCAGAATATGTTATAGTCCAAATGTATGCACATGTTTAAAAAGTTAATGTTTTAAGCTTTCTGCCTTCTAGCCAAGTATATCTAATCTAATTAATGCTTTCCAGCCAAACATGGCCATAAGCAGGCCCAGAGTACTTTGACGACTCTTTAAAAGACACTGCTCACCTCAGGCCTTTCCTGCTCCTCAGTCTATCCAAAAATTTTGAATGTACCTTGCAAAATGCAACTTAGTTTTGTGAGTTTGTCACTGTTTAACTTCATATTGCTACAAGTGAACTTAAAATGTCCAGGCTTAATCTCTTCACTCATGCATGAATTGTCCTATACCAAGGTGAGCAAACAGAACATCAGGTATCCTGGCATGAGAGCAATCCAAAATATTTGGTGACATTTGTACACTGGTTTAGTGGAAGGTGTTGCTGCCCATGGCAGGGGTTTGGAACCCGATGACCTTTAAGGTCCCTTGCAAGCCAGACTATTCCATGGTTCAATGAAAAACTCAAAGGTCCAAATCAGCCAGCCCTTGAAAACATTTCTGTTCTGGGTTTGAAAACATTATTATGAAATAATAAAAACCATAGATGAAGTGTGGGCATTCATGACTTGGAAAAGAAAATGAAGAAATGGTTGGAAAAGGTGGAATTCACCTAATCTACTTAAGTAATTTACCCTTTCAGGTATCAATTTATGATGGTGGGTAACACATCAAGAGTTCCAATAGACCACACCCTACTACACAGCCCATGTAGCACTATCTATGCTGCAAACACATGCAGCTCTTTGGAGTAGGTCCCCTCTTTACCCACTGAATTTATTGTTGAGAACTAACTTTTAGTTGGTTCTAAAAGGGGAGGAGAAGTAAATGACTTGCCACGTGCTCCTTAAATGCGCACAGAATCACAAAAGAATTTGAAGGGACCACAGAGGGGTCATCTGGTCCCACCTCCCTGCACAAGCAGGGCCATCCCAGGGCACAGGATTGTGTCCAGACAGGTCTGGAATATCTCTAGTGAGGAGGCTCCACAGCCTCTCTGGACAATCTGTTCAGGGCTCAGTCACTGCCCAGGACAGAAGTTCTGCCTCATGTCCAGGTGGAACTTGCTGGGCATCAGTTCCTGCCCGTTCCTCTGGTGCCATTGCTGGGCCCCACGGAGCAGAGCCTGGGCCCTGCCCTGAGCCCTCCCTGCAGACAGGAACAGACAGGGATGAGGGCCCCTCTCAGCTGTGTCTCCTCTCGAGGCTGAACAGCCCCAGCTCCCTCAGCCTTTCCTCATAAGAGAGGTGCTCCAGTCCTTTCATCATCTTTGTAGCCTCTGCTGAATCTGCTCCAGGAGCTCCATGTCTCTCTTGTGCTTGGGAGCTCAGATCTCACTGAAAAGAAACATGTTTTTCCTTCTCTGAGCTTCTCAGAAACATAAAACACCAATGCAGAAAAAGTAAAGGCATCATAGTTCTTCAGCTACAAAGAAAAACATCCTTTGGTAGTTTGAAATTTGTTATATTGACTTTTTCTATAGCTTTGGGAAATAAAAGCAAAATATTTAGTTAACAGAAATGAAGTACTTTGTGGACTTACTTTCAGAAGGACTTAGGGGCAAGAGAAGTCACTTTTTCTATTGTCACTTTTTGTGATCCAGACTGGACTATAGAGAAAAAAAATCCCTTTCAATCTGAGGAATATAAACCAGTTGTTTTCAGTCTTTTCTGATGTGTTATGGGGAGAGGGGAGGAGGTGAAAGGGGAGGAGTTATTGATCTATATAGTTTCACCTTTTCTTCAGCTGTGAAACAAGTTTACATAAATCTGGAAATGTATATACTAGGTGAATAAGGTAAAGATCACCAAATGGAGCTGATTTCTGCCCAGGGTCAAGGAAAATTGTATGGATTCATTCTGGAATCATCAGGGACTTGTTGCCTTGTTGCATTTAATCATTGGATTCAATGATGCAGGTGGGTTCCTTCCAAATAAGGGTATTTTCCAATTCTATGACTCTACACATTTTGGGTGAATGTTGGTCAATTTTGGGATCCATGTGCTGTCAACACGAATTTCAGAATGCAAATTTTTGAATTCTTATGAGAGTTTTATTTGCCAAGAGGTGTTTTATGCTTCTGAACAATTAAATAGCAAATCATATCAGGAATATTGTCTGTGAATTTGCTGAGGAAGAGAGGCAGGATAGGAAGAAAAAAACATTAGGGAAGAGGTCAGAAGATGATAGCAAGCACAATCTCAACCAAACATGACAAATTCTTGGAATCAGAAAATCTTTTCATAAAACCTTTCTCCTTCATCAACACTCCCTGATTTAAGGATTGATACAGCATTAGTATAAATCCTAGCTTCAAAATTAGTGTTTTTCTTTAGTTGTGAGTATATATTATGAGGCTTTTGTTTTGTTGTCCAAAACTGTGCTTGACTATGCGAAATCAATAAGAAAAACAAAATTATTAATGGGTATTATTACTTTTCATTCTTGCTTCCCATTTGATCAGCAAATGTCTAAAATGAGAAGGGAAGCAGTTGTTAGGACTATTGTGTCCGTCCCTACAGATTCCAGGCAGGAATCAGGTTTTCTTTTCCTTCTTATTTTGAATACACAACATTTAGTCTTCCTCCATTTGTTTTGGTTTAAATAAGATTAAGAAGTAAGAAACATTTTTCAGCCCATAATCAGACAAACATGCAGAAATTTATGTGATTATCAATGCTCCATAGAACTGCTTCATTATTTAATTGGTGTTTTCCATCTTTTTTTTTAAATTTTTCTAACAAGTTGTGTCTTAGGTGAAACAGTTCTTCACTGCATTGATAGCACTCTGATGTCTGTGGTTGTAATGGATCCTGAAATTTCCTAGGAAGTTTAAAAAGCTGTAAAAAAATATTTAATAAATTAAAAAGTAATATGGATCTATTTTGAATTGAATTCAATGGTATTTTATTCTGAAAAAATTAAATTATTTGTCTTGGAATCCAACAATTAACCATTTTTAAATATTTTTCTACATTTTCAAGAATGATAAAATAAAATTTAAAAAACTATCTCAATAAAAACTCAAGGAAGAGAGATCTCTACTAGGGAAAAAGAAAACTGTAGAATCATAGAGTCAGACAATGGTTTGTGTTGGAAGGGACCTTAAAGTTCATTCAGTTCCAGGCCTCCTGCCATGGGCAGGGAAAACTTCCACTATCTCAGGTTGCTCCAAGCTCCATCCAACCTGGCTTTGGACATTTCCAGGAATGGGACAGCCATGGCTTCTCTGGGAAACCTGTGCCAGGATCTCTCCACCCTCACAGGGAAGAATTTCTCCCTAAATGTACAAGTGGAGCTTTCATGTATTTTAAAAAATATGGCTAAATATTTTTCACTCTCCAAAGAAAGAACTCAGTAAAATCAAGAGGACTTTGAGAATCTCAGTATCTGATTTTTCAGTTTATATCAATTTTATAAGTGAAAGGACCTCACCAGATGAAGGAAACTGCAGAATTGTCCAATGAACATTCCTTGATCTGTTTCGTGGTAATTTCATAGAATCACAGAATTGCTAAGGCTGGACAAGACCTCCACAACCATCAAGTCCAACCTTTGAAAAGGACATCAAGAGATCTGTGTATATAGACAGAGGAAGATCCATTGCAGTCTGGGTTGAAAAATAGTAAATCATCAAGAAGTTTGTTGTGGGATGCTCTGGTTACTAGCCTAGGTGATGCTACGGGAGAAGGAAAAGAAGAAATCTGGAGGTGCCCACGGTTAGAAAAGAGCCAAGTGAGAAAGGGCTGATGTGCAAGTCAAGGGTATAAATTTGTGTTTACAGTTACCCTGTGGTCGCCACACCAATCTTCCCCCGGTACTTTGATTCACTCATATCAGGTAATCACCAGCTACTTCTCATCAGGGTCCTGATTTTTCATTGCTAAAGGAGGCCACTAATTGCAATATTCTCACAACTTTGGTGTGGTTCTGTCAAACAGCACCAGTAAGAAAGTCAAGGGGAGCCCGCACGCAATGCCATCCTCACAATGAGTCTCTCCCATCACCAGGCACTCTGGCATTCTTACATCCCTAAAAATTAAAACCTACAAAATTAATAATTTCCCTTAGATAGCTAGATAAATCCTTGCCTGCAAGATCTGTGTGCCTGGGGTGTTTCTTAATGTCATATAAATGCTTAGCCATGGGCTTGCCTGGGTAATCGTGCCTAAACTCTGCCCTGGAGGTAACCAAAGCTGGCACTGATGAGCCACTGGAAGGAGCATATTGCATGTTTAGATTAAATATAACTTGCAGACCTTTTCTCTGGAATTATCCACTCTAAGAGGTACTGTTTGGGTCTATTTCTGTTTTATCTGATTTGAAAAATAAAGTCTGTTATCCACCATAGGTGCTGTTATACCAAATGGACCTTTGGTATAAACAAGAAATTAGACTTCTAGCATTGGTAATTATAAACCTTTTCCAAAAAGAATTTGAGCCAACTCACATACCTTAGGCTGGATAATGAATTATATTTTGTGGTACGCTGGCAAGGACCTTAGGATATTTTTCACCTTCTTTTATTGCACTGAAAAAACATCAGGCAGACATTTTCTGCACAAAAGATTTCCTGGGCAGGGATATTGGGGGACTATTAATCCCTCTCATCTTCAAAGGTACTTTCAATGCATTTTGATTTTCTTTTAGAAAAGTGCAACTAAACAAGAGAGAACAAATTTTATGTGACTTTTGCCCTGGATTCCTAGAGAAGAGTTTCTATCCTATAGGATATCTATATAGGATACAGAATAGCCATTAAAGAACTAATTTTATATTTTCCCCTCTTCAAACATTCAATACAAAGGAAACCCTTAAAAATTCTCATCTCTCATATTCTTTGCCCAGATGAAAATTCCCTGCACTTTTGTCCATGTAAACACAGAATTAGTCTCCTGCAAGTTTAGGTGGTGGCAGTTCCTGAACACAGTCATATTTTGCAGATAACAGGATTAGCTTGGATGTGGGTAATAAGTTGGTGAATCTCCCCCTGGCCATTTCTCAACACTGTGAGAGCACTAATCCTTTATGCTTTGATGTCTTCTAGTTTTCCATCAGGTGCAGCTCGGCACTTTTGTCCTGGGGCAGTCAGCGCTCTTATAAGATCTCATAGTGTCCTCATTAGCTGCGCCTATTTACCCAGCCAGCCTGTTGAACCCAATTTATAGTTTATGTGATTAATTCCCAAAGTACAGTAAACCCTAGCTTTAAGGCTCTCTATTATATGACTGCATCTCATATAAGGGCAAACACTAGCTACTGCTCTTTTGTTATATGGCTTCACTATATATATAAAACTGCAATAATTTTGCTCTCAACTACACATTAAATGTCATTATATGTATGTTCTTTCAGACATACAGCCTATAAAAATGTTGCAAGTTGGATCATAAAGAAACATTCATGCACAAGAGTAATTTTTTGTTGTTTTCTGGTTTTGTTTTAAAAATCCATGTCTTTACCATTTTATATTACAACTATTGATATTTTTGTGTAAGTCCCATAATTTAGAACTGTTTACCCATGGAATTGCAGGTGACAAAGGCTTAGCAGTCAAAGTAGCAGCCCATAACCACTGGCACAGTTTTTTTTTTAAAACATGCAGGGTTTGTAGATAAAAGACTTACGTCGTGAATTTTTATGCAGTCATTTAAGTCAACTGATGACATCTGTCAGCTCTGCTGTGTTTCCTCCTATTGGGATATGAACTATGTGAGTTGGATCTCTGGTAATTTGCATGTGAAAGAACATTGTATCTTTTTAAAAAATAGATGATAATTTCCAGCTCTGTCTCCTCATGGGTTCATAGGGAGAGGGATCCCGCAGGTCCTTTTTTAACAATTTTCCAGCCTCTAGTTTCAAAAAAAACCCCACAGCTCCTTGGAAGTTTCAGTTACACTGGATGATCCCCGTCACAGAAGCAAAACCCAAAACCAGAAAATCTCAAAGTATTTTAGCTAAGGTGCTCTAAGTGCTCAGCAGAAAGGAAAAGAGAAAAACTCTGTTGAATGGGATCATTCAGTGGGAGCACAGGTAACCAAAACTGTTTGTTTAAACAAAGAGATCCAACTTGCCATAAGAAGACCACATCAGAAAAAGTTGTGACACCTACCATAAAAAGCTACAAATATCAGAAGTCCAAATTGTTATTTTAAAGCACTTTGTACAAATGGAAAACATCTAGCTCTGGCCACTGGAAATCTAATTTTGATTTTTAAATCATGGTCTGTTTTGTTCAGTAGTCTTAGTTCTGTCTGATAACTGGTATGAGATCCCAACCAGCCACAAAAAATCCTTCTTTCCTGGAAACCCCAGGGAAGGTAGTCTGGAGCTCTGTGACCTTCCCTTAAGCTATCTAATCAATACACCCAGATCTCGACCTGCAGTGATGAACCACCTGGAAGGGCAAGAGAATTATTTAAACCTGAAGTCCTTTTGGCCATTGGTATTTCCAATGAGACCAATCTACACTGATACCTATCTACAAAGATCTGGTATGGGACATCCAACATGGAGATGGTCCACACAATTATACAATTTATAGATATATATATATATTTATATATAGAACCTGATAACTAATATTTATTTAAAAATATTAGTTAGTTGCACATGAATATATGTATTTATATATAAAACAAAACAAACCAAGAGATGCTAAGGTATTTCATAGAAATATAAAGGCTTCATGCCTCACTCTTCCCCAATCCACCTTGTTTCTCCAAAAATAGCAGAGGGATTACCTTTGACTGAACATTAGTCCCAAGATGTACACGTTTGGGTACAAGAAGATTTCATAGAGAAAGAATTTGTCAGTGTTCTGGCATATTAGTGAGGCAATTTCTGATTTTTCATTGAACATAATTTAAGTTTTATTGAGCATAAATTTAAGCTTCTTTCAATAGAGACTTCTGTTGCAAATGACATCTTCAGGTCTTGGGCAGATGTCTTGGACATGGCCATGCACAATGGGACAATGGCATGTGCTGGATGTTTCAGCTGTTCCTGCTCACTGTCTGTTATGCTCTAAAAGTTTTTGACCCATAGATTGCTTGTGTGCATTTATTTCTGCACAGAGAGCTCTGGAGAGGATCTGTTTCTTCTTGAAATGTTGGCAACAAATTTTTTTTAAATGTAGAAAGCAATTTCATGAAATTGTATTTATGTGTACAATTTTTATATATAGACATCTTTAATTCTATATATAAATAACATAATTATATTTGAAAAAATTTATATATTTATGACTTTATAGGATGTCAGTATACATCAATACAGAACAAACTCTTCTATTAAGATTTTGAACAAGTAGGAATAAAACAACCTCAATCAGGTGCCAGCTTCTCTGGAAATAAAATGATATGGGTTAGTTTTTATTGTCCCAGTGACCTTATAGTAAGGAATTTATTCTTCCTTTATTGAGTTGAAATGCTTTATAGGACATAGGCAGGAAACTATGACACTTGAGCTCTCTCAGTGTACATTAAGCTACTTTTTTGAGATACTGAATAATTGCCACTCAGAAATTGTGAACACCAGCAGTTCTGAAGTTCGAAAGCTGACCTATCACAGCACTGCACAATAAGCATGTTTTCTTTCCTCCTCTAATGTTGAGTTTTGCATTGACTACTCTGAAGGATACATCATGTCTTGGAATATATTCAGCAAAATTAATAAGTCCAATAAAAGAAGCAGATAACCTTATCAGTATTTCCTTGTGTCGGATCGTAGACTGAGGAAATGAGCATTTGTATGAGCTTTTATAAAACTCTGTTTCTTCAATAATATTGCTGAGTACATAATGGGAAATGAAAAAAGGAGATTGCATATGTAATGGAAATTTTCTGATTTGTATTCAAAATGCATGTTCACAGATACTTTGTAATATTTACCAGTTCTAGTGAGCAGCACCTTGTTTCTCAACACTCTGTAAAAAAATGACCCACATGGAGCTTTCGATAAATTAATGATCCATAAATAAGAAATATGTTGCAGGGTTCTTTGCAAAAGTTTCAACTGAGATTTTTGAGAATATATAATAAATTTAAGGTTTTAAATATGTATTTAGGTATCATGGGGAGTGATTTATTTCTTTTTACACTAAGTATCCTGTTGGTCCTGGTGATGTCAAAAAGTTCCCCCTGTGGGAATGGTGTCAAAGCACTGGTATGAAAAAATTATGTATTATTGCAATAAAATTTCTTGTAATCTCAGTACTGCAGGTGCTATGAGTAGAAAATTTAATACAAAGGGCAGCAAAGATTATTGGTACAATAATAATAAAAGAAGAAAAGTGTTTCATATGTTTAGAATGTTTTTCACCCAATGATCTCTTGGGGCTTTGTAAAGGAGTTTGGATGACAATGCCACTACCCAAAAAAGGAAGTAGCAGCACCATTCCAGAACACACCATGAATAGTTTGGAACCAGGAATCAGGAAACAATTCTCCTGTCTGTATGTCCCATGCTATTGCAGATTACACCAATAGATGTGAGAGGGTAAACTACCAGTTAACATTTATTTCTTTGTGGGCAAAATCTTCAGGATAGTTCGGTCTTGGAAAATTTATTTTTGCTACTATTTTGCAAATCCTTCCTGGAAATTTAAGATTCTGGTGTAGGTACTGGATCTCATTGTCTTTCTGAATTATAGTGTGTAATCTGTGCTCACTTCTAATGACTACTGAAAATCTACTTAAGATCAGCTCTTAGGGTCAAGACTACCCAAGCAGACTGTACTAAAACTGTCATGTATTTATTGTCTGGAGGCAATCTAAGTAGAATGATGACACCATGGAATATCTTGAGCTGGAAGGGACCCACAAGGAGCATCAAGTCCAACTCCTGGTCCTGCACAGGACAACCCCAAGAATTCCACCATGCGGCAGCAGCCCTTTTCATCAAAGGAAAAGCCAGCTCCTTCCCTCCTGAATCCACAAGACAATTTTTATATACATTTTCATCTTTTTTTAAGGAAACAATATATATTCTCTTCCTTTCTTCTCATTTTATTTCCCCTCCTTTCTAGCTTATTTCTCACCTACTGAAACCAATATAGCCTTTGTTTACTGGTCAAGGTCTTATCTTAATGATGATAAATTGAGTCTTCACCAGTGCCAGTTATTAGGGATCAAAAACATTCTTCATTCCATAATCATTAGTTATGAAATATTTTTTACAGCTCATCTGAATCAGTTTGCAAATTCTAACAAGCTTCAAAAGCCTCAGCTGTTCCAGGACAATCTCCATTTCAAATCTTTCCAAGGCAATTCCCTTTGTTTATGGCCTACGTGTCCTTACAGCCAATGGAAGGGGACGATGTAATGTTCTCCAAGTCACACCTCTTCCTTTTTCCCATGTTCTTGCTCTTTGACATGAGGAAAGTAAAATTAAAAAATCCTTATGGTTTGCTATGACACTTTAGGGCCAGATCTTATCAGCTTAATTTGCCCAGGGAATGTTCACCATGTCCATTGGTTAAGGCAGGTGTTATTCCCTATGTTCAGATTACATGTCTGGACTTTTTTCCCTATCAGTGCAAAGCCATAGGTACCTCCACAAAAGAACATTTAATTTTAATGACTACGTAGACTGTGAATATGCACAGACAAGTACCCTTCTACTATGCAGAAAGACTCTTTCATGAGATTACTGAGGATCTAAGAGTTTATTCAATATAAAAAAAAGGGTTATAGAATTTGGACAGGGTACAAGGAATAACCAACGATTTCCCAAAATATTTAATAGACATATTTCTTACTTTTATCTGTTTACTTCCCCAGGGCAAATGTATGGTGACTATTCCAGTTTGCATTATCCCTGACAACATGCAGTAGGAAAAGAAGGATGGAGCTTTGCATTTCTTGCACGTGCATGTTGTGGTCAGCCCATCATGTTAATAAAATTTTGAGCTGTCTCATCATGTGCATAGATACAAACTAATAGGATGAAATACAGAGACAGAAGCTGACAGGGAAGAAGAAATGGAAGGCTCTAAAAATATTTTAGTACACTGAGATGGCTTTGGGAGGACAGTAGGAATGAGTTGAGCAGTGGGTGTTGGAAGTGACAGCTCCACTGCTGTTAGAAGCAGTATCAACTCATGCAGCATCAGCCACTTTTCAGTCATCTTCATGATAGCCATGTTGATGATTTTTGTTCCTAGAGGGTGGATGGCTAATCTGTCCCATCCATTGTGGATAGTTCCTATAAATGATTTTAGCATTTTTTCTGACTCATAATGCATAGAATAACAACAAATTTCTATTCAAATTTCTGTTTAGATTTTGGTTAAAAAGTGGTCTATGTGAAATTAAAGAATCACCGTCTACAAGTTTGATACAATCACCAGGACCACCATGTTTTTTCCTGTGAAGCTGCTTTCCCAAAATTCTCCACTCTCTACTGGTGCATGGAGTTATTCCTTTCTGCATGAAGGATTTGGCAATTTCCTTTCCTGAACTCCAGGAGATCCCCCTTTGTCCATTCCTTCAGCTTGTTGAAGTCCCTCTGAATGGCACCACTTTGCAACTACTCTTTGTAATTTTGTACCATTTGCAGACTTGCAGTGTCTTCATCATCTTGGCCATTAAAGATGATTAACAGCATTGGTCCAGTAGTGACCCCTTGGGAACTGTGACAGGCCTCCTCCTGGACTTTGTGCTGCCAGTCATACCCCCCCCTGAGGCTGGAAGACCAGCTTGCTTTCAATCCACCTCACTGTCCCCTTATCTATTTTATTTCTATGATGGTAATGTCAGACACCATGAAAAGCTTTTTCAAAGTTAAAATGAACAATATCTGCTGCTCAATCCTTGTCCTATTAATTTCAGTGCAGACAGCTATCCAGCTGAGGAGGAATGTTTTTCCCTTCATAAGTCTTTGTTCACTATACCTAATCACCTTGTTGTCCTTCACATGTTTGCAAGAGGTTTCCAGGATGAGCTGTTCCATTACCCTTGCAGGCTGATCAATCGTACTTTCCTGGATCCTCATTCCGGCCCTTTCTGGAAAAGTGAGATTAGTTCTTTTCCAGTCTCCAGGGATCTTTGTCAGTGGTCATGACCTTTCAAAAGTAGTTGAGAATGACCATCCAGCTGCCTCAATAATCTTGGGACATCTTGTCAGGTCTTGTGGGCTTGAGTATATCCACTTTGTATACAAAGTTCCCTATCCTGGTCCTCATCCACTTATGGCCAGTCTTCCTTGCTCCAGATTTTGCTTTTGGTTTCTGAGACTTCTGAAGGCAAATCTTAGCAGGAAAAATCAAGGAAAATGCGGCATTTGTTTCCCAGCTTTTTCTGTGTCATCTGTCACCAGATCCCCTGCTCCATTCAGCAGCAAACCCATTTTTCCTGATCTTCCGTCCCACAGAAGCCCTTCTTGTTGACCTTCATTTCTTTAGCGAGAATCAACTTCCATGTGAATTCCTTACCCTGATCCCTGGGTGCTCTGACAGTGTCTCTATATTCCTCCTGGGTACCCATATATGCGAACTGAAGACAACTATCATTTGTACCCTTCTATTTTACTTTTTTTCATAAATTCAGACCATATCAAGTCTATGAATATGAAACATTGCTTTTATCATGATTTATCAGGATACTGACGTCATAAGCAGCTCTGGGCAAGAACTGGATATTTTGCTTTATACAGTTAGTTCTTTTTGGTTCTTCCAAAATGGTTTTTCTATTAAGTGAAACTGTAAAAAATGATGTTATGAGGGCATCAAAAAAAGCTATCACAGAAAAATTCTTTTATTTTGTCTTTCCTAAATTTAATATCCTTCTCCGCAACATTGCTTGCTTTCTAGAAAGCAATCTCAAATAAGGAGATGGAAATATTCCATTCTGAGATTAGTGGAAAAAAAATCAATAAAATTGACAGTTTGAAAAAAGTCTTAATTTTTGATGATAATGGAATTGTCTTTTTAATGTATATATGTATATAACCAATTTCCAACCTGCAGTAAAAAATGACTTAAGAGGAAAGCCAAAGACTGTAATAACTGTGTCCAAAACCATAATTTAAGACTAACAGCAGCAGACTCTTCTTCATGTCCTAATAAGCTTCTTTCTTTTTCATAAACATTTCAATCCCTTTGAAGAAAATTAACAGTACAATACAAAAGCACAATGTAATAATTTACTTCCATACATACACCTGTATAGGTACACAGTGGTATAAGCATCAGTTTGTTAGGAACTCTAGGTATAAATGTAGATGTAGGTATATGTGTAGTCTTTTCTTATTGAAAAAAAAGCATTTTTTGTAAAGTAAAAATCATTGTCCTCTAACCTAATTCCTGAAATACAGTAGAACATAATAGACAAGGTCTGTGCCTGTAGGGAGAATTTCTTTTCATCCCAACTTTCCATGTCTTCCTAGGGCATGTCATCTTCCACCTCAGAAACTTTGCCTGACTTTTCCAGTTTTCTCCTCCACATTCAGGCTTAATCCATTTCTCATCTGCTCTACCCCCCTATGGCACTTCTTCTGCTTCCATCGCAGAGGTTCATAAGTCACAGTCTTTAAGCAACTGTTTTTCTCAGCCATGCCCGTGCAACTGACATGTCCTGCTTGGGGGAGTATTTCCTTCTTGCATGTTTTATAACACAATTTCAGTGATTTTGCCATTTTGCAGCCTTTTGCCAAGTGCTCTGTCTTTTCCAGTTCTGTTACTTGCACTATTTGTCTGAGTGGCTCAAAACAAAGAAAGGACTTTTGGGGCCATCCCAGATTGTAATTACTGGTGCCAAGAGAGGCTGCTTCCTTGTTTTTCTTGGTCCAAGCTTAATTTCACCTTTTATGACTGAATCAGAAGTAAAGGAGTATCTTTTGACATTTGTGTTTATTGAATTGTCCTATTGATTTCGGTTTAAGGGTTCCATGAACTATTTTCCAACCAAGGGTACCAGAACACCCCTGAAATAAATTGCAGTAAATGGAAGACAGAAACTGTGGAATAGTCTGTGTTATAGCCAACATTTATGTATGAAAATAAAGATCCAATGTCTAAAATGTTTGTTCATTTTCTATATTTGGAATGGAATGGAATGGAATGGTCCAATTGGAATGGACCTACAATGATCATCTAGTCCACCATTTCTGTGCTGTTTCCTGCCCTTTGCTGGTCTCATTTTGAATTCAGCTTTTGGAAACCTCAAGACACCAACAGTTATTTCTGCAATATTATTATGCCCTGATAGGTCACTTCAAGATGAAAGTGTTCCTACTTTTAGCTTCCTGTTGTTAGTCATCCTGTTGTATCTTATCAGTGCTATTTGTAAACCTCGAAACATCGATACATCAGTCTTTGTATTTACTTTCTAAAATACCAAGTATGCTGCTTTTCTTGGCTGTGCATCAGTTGGTTTAATTAAAAAAAAATCTTTTGTCTTGAAAATATGCCTATGGAAAATACAGATCAATCTGATCTGAGATGCTCATGACCTCACCTATCTGTGTACAGGTACCTAAACAAAAAAGTCTCAGGGATATGAGTCAATCACTAAAGAGAAATCTGTGGAGGTAGAGAGGTAGAGCTTTGTTTTTCTTTCTAAGCTCCACATGCAGCTGTTGCAGAACGTCCCAGAGAATAGGTTCACTTAAGGTCCCTTTTGTGCCTGAACATGCTGATCTCTTCCACTGCATTTCAGAGCTGAGCATTTAACACAAGTTCCAAAGACCACTCGAGTCTCCTTAGCCAGTGTGGACAGGGTTTCTGTTAAAATTCTCCCAGGTAACAAATGACAGGACAAGAGGTAATGGCCTCGAGTTGCACTAGGGGAGATTTAGACTGGATATTACGGAAAATTTCTTCACTCAAAGGGTTTCCAAACCCTGGCACAGGCTTCTCATGGAAGTATTGGAGTCACCATCTCTGTAGGAATTTAAAAGACGTGACGACGTTGTACTTGAGGACATGGGTTAGTCATGAACATTTCAATATTTGACATTGTTGAAGTTCATTAATGTTTGCAGACCATAAACTAAATTGTTACACTACAGTAATTTTCCCAGCAACTCAGGAGACTCCCCAGTGGCAGGAGGGTTGGAACTGAATTATCTTTAAGGTCCCTTCCAACCCAAACCATTCTGTGGTTCAACGAAAATGTAAGGTAAAAGTTCAGTTGATGTCTTGATGAAGCTGCTTTTGACACTGCACCCTAGAGAATATGACTTTCCATCGTCAAATATGAGCAAAGAATGGTGAAGGAACCATCAACAAATGTTTATGCAGTTCTTTGAAGCTGGAAAATGATTCTCCATGCTTTTTCTTTCACTTTTTTTTCCTCTCCAAATTCTGGCAGGCATTTAAATGGGACATTTTTACCCAGAGCAGTATTTTAGCCTTTTATTTTACACAGCTAAATTAGGCATTTTGTTCCATTCTCTAAAAAATAACAATTAAAAGAATAAAAATGTCTGATTTGATTCCTAATATGCAGTGAAAGCTTAAGCTAGCTAATAATTGCTAATATACTTCTTAGAGCTTCCTCTGACTCACAGCCAACTGCAGAGGGCAAGTCAAAACAGCCTTGGATAAATAATTAAAGCATTTAAAGATGTTAGGCTTATATTTTGATCCTAATCTTTAGCTAGTATAAATCTGCCCAGCTCAATGGAGCGAGTGGCACTGCAGAAACTGAAGACTGGGTCTTATTTTCAAGACTTCCCTAGGTCATAAATGAGTAGAGTTTGTATTTATTGATATTTCTACTTCCAGTAATTTATTTCTCATTGATGGATAATTTCTGAAGCATTTTTCAAATGGGAATAAATGTAGATTATTAAATTTTAATTTCTGTACCTTCTATAGACATGACTTCAGGTAGTGTTGGAATAGATATAATTGTATTTTTAGATATGGATTGGTCTCATATAACTTTGTCTGTCTGTTAGACTAGCATCCAGATCTGAGCTACACACCCTGGGCTCCTTTTAGGATCAGTGGTGCTTAAAAGATGCTTCAAAGATTTAAATCACCTTTCTCCTGGAAAACATCTAAAATATTTCAGAGAATCTGAGCTCTAGAAGCACCTGTTTCTGCCTTCTGACTACTAAGAAGAGATTACAGCTACTTTACACATTATTGTCAATTATATTTTCTCTTAATAAAGGTGAGGTGACCTTTTTGCCATTGAACAAGCTTGTCACTAAAGTGCACTTGGGTTTACACAGGGCCTTTGCACAAAATGGCAGAGCTTAAAAAAAACTTCACAGTTCACCAGAACAGAGAGACAACTGATGTAAAAGTCTTCTCTGCAGTACTAAATTCCTTTGACTACTCAACAGGCATGTTGCAATTTTCACCTCCTTCTCTTTGCTTGTCTTCTTCCAAAGTTGTGTTTTTCTATGTTTAGCCACACTTTTCCACAATTATCAGGTATATTGAATACCAGTGAGGATTTCCTCAGCTCTGCTATAACATAAGAATCTGTAGGGGCAGAGGTCGAGTGGGTTATGGGCCAGACTAGGACCAGTGACAGTGTTATTCCATTATCCCATAATTATATCCTCATTGACAGGAATACAGCAGTCTGGCAATGGCCAGAAAATGGCCTGTACTCCCTGTTTTTCCTTGCCTGCAAGTCTTGGTTGTCCGTTATTATTACTATCCTGGGGAGAGACACACTGGATACATGTCACTCATAGGAGTGACCTTTTTGGTAACCACCACCATTTGAGTAGAAGCAGGATCAGGAAATTCAGATCTCCAGGGCTTTTAATCTTCACCCTTCCTGTGCTCACAGAAAAACCCAAGTCTTACAGAGGCAACATTCAGTTTTTCCTGCAGTCCTCTGAGTGTTTGAGCTACTTGTGCTCTGACAGCCTTAAGGGGAAGGTATCAGCTGCCAAATGGAGCTCATTTTGCTTTAGGGCTTTAGGGCTTCACAGACTCCTGTTGCTTAAATTGTGGCCTATGAGGAGCATTCAGAGCAAGAATAAAATGAGATAGGGCTGTTACATTACTGGAAAGTTGAGATTGCCTTGAGATAGTGGGTTCTGGGGTCAGAGGACTGGTTTTTGTTTGACAATGAGCATTCTTCATTCAGCACTTTGTATCTTTGCTACATAAATGACAAAAAATCAAAGGAGTTTAGGAAAGAGGTCAACATAATTTGGTCAATATAATGGCAAATTTAGCCAAAATACAGTGAATGTTTTTTATCGGTTATGGAGATCACAATTATAACATTTAGGGATAATCAAAATGCCAAATATGCTTTTTTTTGTGCAAACACTTCCATATCACCATTCCCAAACACCTCAGTTCCACTGTCCACCTAAGCACAGGGATTGCACCATTTCTGAATGGTTCTCATCAGAGGTTTTGAGATCCAGCAAAGCACATCTAGATCTACATCCAGCTGTGTATGTTAGCCTAGCAGACCACCAAAGTTATATGAGATGGATCCAAATTAGAAAACAGAGTTGTGTCTACTCTGGCACTACCTGAATTAATCTCTGTAGCAGATAGAGCATTGAGAGGGCGTAATGGGAAGATTATGCTCATATTCAACAACCTGTGAAGATAACTCTGTCCACTCATCCTTAGTAAAGATCCTCAGTGAGAACTCAGGGTCATTCAATGTCAATATTCTCCAAGTAGAATTGCAAACACAAAGGTTCTGAAATTTTCAGAATTACAGTCTCAGCAATCTCCATTTTGTGAAAAACTCTCGAACGTGGTGTTCTTTTCCTCACATCTCAGTGTCTGTGGCCTACTACATATTTGCTGTCACATGGAGGATATCAGGAGTCAGATCTGGACACTGATCTCTGGAATCATAAAATCAGAATGGATTGGGTTGGAAGGGACCTTAAAGTTCACCTGGTTCCAACCCCCTGTCACAGATAAGGACACATAGAACTCTCTGTTTTTCTGTTGTCACTTATATAAACACCAGCTGTCTAAACTTCTGTTATAGTCATGGAGATCTCATTAATATTTAAACCAAAGATGACCAGAAAGTGGTTCAGCTTACTCTTAAGCAAACTCTTCGGTTTGGACAACTGAATCTCTACTCCTGGACTCAAAATTTTGCACTGATGAGATTTCCACTGAGTATTGTGAAAGCCTGTAGATGCCTATGAGGGGCACAACCCTCTTGTCTGAAAGCTGGCATCGACTGGCATTTTGGATGAGGATAATGGCCATGAAACAGGGCCTAGGGACAACTGGCAGCTGGAACACAGGTAGAATATCCCAACAGCACAGAACACTGCTTAAGCATCTGAATCATAGGTCTGTATTTAGGGGCAGTCAACCTGTAGATGAGCTCCATTCCTCCTGTTGTCATTTTAACCACCCAGAGAAGAGCCCCAGTGAATGTTACGTACAAAGAAAAGGCAGAAAGAAAAGGACAAAATTTTCTGGAGAAAAGACTGATGAAGACATAATAACTGTATTCAAACACCCAGAAATCAGATATAAAGAAGCAAAATAAAAGTATTCACTATATTCAATGAGTATGGAAGAAATAATTCAGGACAAAAACTTCAGTAGGGACACCTCTCTAATGAAATGGATCATTGCAAAAACAGAGCACCTGGAAAGGTTGTAGTGTTTCCATGCCTGGAAGCTTTGGTGAGCAGGTAGAGGACATGGACTGAGTTTCCTCCTGAGGTCTCTTCCAGCCCTACTTGTAATGTTTTTATGACTGTATTTTTCTGTGCTGGGGAATTGGAAAATGATCTCTGTGGGTGGAAATGGACTTACCCCCATCACATAGGCCTCCTGACACCGCCAACAGAATTTTAAATGAGTAGCTAGACAGTCTGTAGCTCTTTAATAGGGCTTTGCTGCCAAGGGGCCCAACATGTTTCCCATAATGAGGCAAGGGTAGGAGGAGAGAAGAGGGAAATTCCTCCATTCTTTATATTTCCATAGTATTTTGTAATTAATTTGATGCTTTTACAGAAAATTAATTGGTTTTTGATAATGAAATAGAGAGAACTAACCAGACACTAGCAAATTAAAAAAAAATTAAAAAATCACAGCCTAATGGGCCCCCACGTCAGACTGATAATGCTGTCTCCCTCAGGTGCTTAAGGGAAAAATAGCCCAAGAGGAGACACTGTGAAAGTCCTTGTCAATTGAAGGGTTAATCTGCCTTCCTTCCCCACTCCCCTGCTCCCTCACAACTAAAGCTAAGCAGATTAATTAAAACTTAAAAGGATTCTGATCTAGTTACGAGTAAGAAAGTGAAGTGCTACAGCCTCATGCCTATAATTCACCATTGCAGAGTAACACTTGGACAGGCCAAGCTGTAATTACCTCATGATGTACAGTGTTCCCTGCAATTCCTCACAAAACCTCCCTTTTGGGTTTTTCCCTGCCTTATCTCCTCTTGCCTCTCAACCCTCCCTGGCTGAAGGCATTTACAAGTGGTAAATATTAATTGGTAGGGAGATGACAGCTGTGGGTCAAGCAGGGGCTGATGGATCGGCTCTGTAAATCCAACAGGTATCTTCTCCACTTCATCTGTCATCCCCTGGTGAAACAGAAAGCCATTCTAGAATATTTCTACTTAATATTTCATTTTTTTCCTCAATATATTACCAGTGTAAAGCAGTAAGAGGAGGAAAGAAAAGAGAATCACAGTCATGAGTATCTTCCCATTCCCCACAAAATACTATGAAGTAGAGCAAGTTATTAATTTTCCACACAAAGCAGTTAAATTCACACATTATTTATTACAGGAAATAACCAATAATTTTCTGTTGTCAGATCTTTAAGCCATCAAGCCCACAGGTTCTAAGTACAATTCATTTGTGGAGTTCCATCCAGGCCAGGCTGGACAGGGTGTGGAGCAACCTGGTCTAGCAGAAGGTCTCCCTGCCCATGGCAGTGGATTGGAATCTTCAAGGTCTCTTCCAACCCAAACTATTCTGTGATTCCAGGATTCTATGAGAACTGGTAAAAATACTATGCAACTCTTTGGATGTCCTTAAAAATACAAGAATGAAAATACTTATGTGTTATGAGTTAGTTATTTGCATAGAAGCGATTTTCCATCCATGAAGTTGTTCCACATCTACACATCTTGTAAATCCTTGTAGGGATGGTGACTCCACCACGCTCCTGGGCCGCCTGTTCCAAAGCCTGACTGCCTCTTCAGTGAAGGAATTTCACTTAATAGCCAATCTAAACCTCTCTTGGTGCAACGTGAGGCATTTTCCTCTTGTCCTACCACTTGTTACCTGGGAGAAGAGATTGACCCCCACATGGTTCCAACCTCCTTTCAGGGAATAGTAGATGAAGACATCCATAAAATTAACTGGACAGATCTGTCCCTACAGTGGGATGGAAATGTTACCCTTCCATTTTGAGAAGGTAGAAGTTTGATAGGGAGACGATGTTGAAGATAACCATCTAGAGACCTTGAGGTTTCTTTATTTCACATAAAATCACAGAATATCCTGAGCTGGAAGGGACACAAGGATCATAGAGCCCAACTCCTGACCCTGCACAGGACACCACCCCAAGAATCCCACTACATGCCTGAGAGCGTTGTCCAAATGTTTTTTGAACTTTGTCATGTGTGTTTTACTTTAGTGGCGAAAACATTCACGGAGGATGTATCAGCACTGTATTAAAACCACAAAAAGAAGGAAGGGTAAATAAATAAAAAGATATAAATAAATCAGGCCAGCTGGGCTCCTGATACCTTTTTGACTATCAGGGAGAATTAGGCATTTGTCTGTAAATCTCTCAAAGCACTCGGTTCAGATTACAGTGCCATTTGATATGCAGAGACTCACAAGCAACGATCCAGAGGTGGTAACATCCCCCAAAAGTCCCGAGTCAGATCTAGCTGGCCCCTGCAGATGTTCAGGATACCTTTGGCTTCTCAAATTACACTTCGTGTATCCATGAGACACCTGAACCGAGCCTCCAGCACTTGTCAGTGACCAAAAGACCTTTGTAAATCAACTCAGGCTGCATAATTCAAGTATGAAGGGATGGGCTGGAGCAGCAAATTCCCTTACTGACATTTTAAGGTGGATTCAGAAGTTTTGACTCGCCTCATGAGTTTGATTTTCAATGATAGATTAAAAAGAAAAAGCTTTTCAACAAAAGAGTTTTTAGGATGAATCAGGAGACAATGAAACTAGAACATAATCACAGATTTTTCAACCCTTGTGTCTGGGATCATGTATAGATTGTCTGTGTGAGAACGGAGGTGTATAAACTCTTGGTATATTTTATACTGCAGGTCTATAGATTTTTTTTAGCCAGCCTTAATGCTTATTTAGTATACACCATTTCTGCTGTGCTGCTGGTGGGTCCTCTCCAATTCCTTTTTTATCAACTACCAATCCAAAATTCACTGTTTATGAGACCAATAATTTATTTTCCCTTTCCAATAATTTGTAAAGTAGATTCGTTGTTGGGTTTAATCTGTTTATCTTAAAACTTTTCTCCCTAGAGAAATCTTGTGATTTCTAGATTTCTTTATATAGTTTCCAACACTGGTATACTAGAGTTTCTATTTAGATCTCTAAACAATAGCAAAAAGGAAAACAAAAAAATTTGGTACATATGTTCAGCTTTTATAGTATAATTTCTGCCAATTGCAAGGGAACCATTCCCATATTTAAAGTTGACTATGCATAATATTTGGGAAAATGCATCTGGTTTGGTACTCTTATAAAAATTGGGAGCACTTTTTGCGGCAGTTTACAGGGCTGTGAACTTTGTCAAGGAATGGCCCCGCTGTCAAGACAGTGTCTTTTGCCAATATCATAAAAGTTACTTAGATTTGATTGATTTATATATTATTGAGAGATTTATTTCCTGGCAGAGTTCAAGAAGTCAGTAATGGCATCAGGGAGCAACTGCTTATGACTGGGCAGTTTTTCTTCAGTTTAAGCCTAAACAAAGTTAATTTTAACTATTTTTTTAAACCATGGATCTTTTTTAGGTCCCTGAAATGTCATAAATGGCACCTTTTTTTTTTTTTTTTTTTTTTGTTGTTGTTGTTGTTGTTGTTGTTTTATTGTTGGTTATTTGTTTGTTTGGGGGTTTTTTTGTTTGGGTTTTTTTGTTTAAGAAGGATTTATAAGAAGTGCATAGTGATGGTTCACATCACAGTGGATATACAATATTCATTTTGTTTTTGGGGGTTATGTCAGGAGGAACATTGCCAGCAGGTCAAGGAAGGGGATCCTGCTCCTGTGCTCAGCCCTGCTGAGGGACATCTGCAGTGCTGTGTCCAGTTCTGGGCTCCTCAGGACAAGAGAGGCATGGAGCTCCTGGAGTGGGTCCAGTGCTGGGTGGCAAAGATGATGGAGGGACTGGAGCATCTCCCTGAGGAAAGGCTGAGGGACCTGGGGCTGTTCAGCCTCGAGAGGAGACACAGCTGAGAGGGGCCCTCATCCCTGTCTGTTCCTGTCTGCAGGGAGGGCTCAGGGCAGGGCCCAGGCTCTGCTCCGTGGGGCCCAGCAATGGCACCAGAGGAACGGGCAGGAACTGATGCCCAGCAAGTTCCACCCGGACATGAGGCAGAACTTCTGTCCTGGGCAGTGACTGAGCCCTGAACAGATTGCCCAGAGAGGGTGTGGAGTCTCCCTCACTGGAGATATTCCAGACCTGTCTGGACACAATCCTGTGCCCTGTGCTCTGGGATGGCCCTGCTGGAGCAGGAGGTGGCACCAGATGAGACACTGTGGTCCCTTCCAACCTTACCCAACCTGGGATTCTGTGGTATGACGCAGGTGAAAGACTTTCCAACAGAACCAACACTGGTGGCTGCAGCTGCACGTTCTGACAGGAAAGATCTTCCCAAATTATCATGAGCATGTGATGTGTTCCTCATCATGTGGCCCTGTATAGTGCTGCAAAAAGGATGAACCCACGGGGATCTGTGTTAGAACTGCAGCACCACATGAAACCATAGGATATGTTTGTAATTAAAAAACTATTTCCTCTTACTCTAGGGCTAATATTTTTAGACTAATTCTCAACTGGTTTGTAAAAGAAGATGTATTTAGTAAGACTGCAGACTATAGAGACAGGCTTTTGGTCTCCAGCAATGGCCAGTTCTGACTGCTGGTTAGGAAGGAGCATAAAAAAAGGAAAACATGCATTGATGTTCCCACATTTGAGCTTTCCAGCCTTCTGCAATCTGTGGCTATGCAATTTCCTGACCTGGGGGTTATTCCTTTGTCTCTCGTAGTCTATGAAGGTTTTTCCTTCCATGTTTGTATCTAATTGCTTTTTGAACCTGTGAAAACTTATGACATTCGCAACATCCCAACATCCCGTGGCAATCAGTTTCATGGTTTAATTTTGTGCTGTGTGAAAAAGTACTTTCCTTTAATTATTTTGAGCCCACCTTCAGATAACTTTATTTGATACGTGCTAGATTTTGTATTACAAGGAATAGCAAATAATTGTTCTTTCTTTGCCTCCTCCATGATTGTCATGATTTCATAGACTTCTGTCCCATCCCAAAACAATTAGTCTCTCCAGGCTGTAGAGATTTATTTCTGTTTATCTCCCTTTACATGGAACCTATTTCATACCTTTAAGCATCTTTGTCCTTTCCTTATTTTACCAATTTTTCTGTATTTATACGAGTTGTACCTTATACAATTATTTACACCTGTTAAAAGTGATAGCATCATTTTTTCATGCTAATACAGGATAATTTTACACCCATTTTTGACTATAAATATGTGAGACAGTGGCAAGTTTGGTTCTCCACAATCAATAAATATTAAGCAGTTTCAACTTACAGAAAAAATCTATTCTGACTTGTGATGAATTCTGAGTTCCATATTTTTTTTTAAAGAGAAATATTTATTTAATATTTGTTTTGATTATTCCATCTGATGTTCCTCAATCTGGTGGAGAAAAAACAATATGTTCTGCTAATGACTATGTTTTTAATGTCTGATGAATTTTCTTCTGTGAGAGAAGGACACAGCTCTTTCAAACTCAGCAGCTGAATAGATCTATATGCCCTCAGGCAGAATGTTGCCAGGATAATGACACAGCTAATGTAATTAATTAACCCTTTTGAAGTCTTAATGTTTCAAAATTTCAGGTAATGGTATTTAGGTAGCCATTTTATTTTATTTTATTTTATTTTATTTTATTTTATTTTATTTGGACTTATGTAAGATTGCAATTTGATACTTAAGCAAAAAAGCCCTCCCCCAAAAGGAAGAGGAAAGAAAGAAAAATAAAGCCTGGCTACTCTGAATGAAAAAAAAGGGGATACAATAAGAAAGCAGAAAATTTTTGAGCTATTTAATTTTTAAAATTGCATTTGCCACATCATATGCTATCCATAAAATAAATCTCCAACACAAATGTTTTGTGCTGTAAAAGTAATAATAATAAAAAAACATTGCTTTGGATGTGAAGCTTGAAACACGGGTTCAAAACCTCGACGTGCTATGGATTGCAAATCACAATGTGACCTTGGCTGCAACACTTAATTGCTGTGTGCTTCATTCTGTGATCTTTAAAAAAGGGGGACAATATCATTTCCTTATCCCTGATTTTTATCTGGCTCATTTATTCACACTGCAAATAGGGCAGGATCAGGCCTTTTTTTTAATGGTAGGAACAACCCTTCGTGCAGGGAAGTTCTGAACTCGACACAAACCTTTTGCTACTGAGCCCTGTGGATGACACTCAGTGTTGATAAATATGTTTGAGCAACTAAGTGATTTGAAGTTGCATTTTAATTCTGTTCAAGTAAGATGAGTGAAATCCTAGTTTGATTTATATCAGTGAAAATCTGGAATAATTCTGTTGAGCTCTCGGGGGTCTTTCTCATTTACACTGAGGTGACAAAAACTTGCATTAATTGCTTTTATTTTTATCTTGGAACTGAAATTAAAGCATGTCTGCTACTTTTAGATTAAGTTTGGTGTCTTTTTTAATCCATGGAAAAGCAGTTTTATGTTGTTGCTGAAGATGTCCTTCTCCATCAAACAATCCAATGAATTCAGAGCCCCTGTATAAATGAAAACTCTTTTTGAGAGCTACATCTCTCTGTGCTTTTTTCTGTTCTTTTAAGAAGTATTTCAGTTTGGACACTACATATGTTTAAATTTGTAGTTATCCAGGTCCTGAACATTAAGTAATCTCTGTGAAGTCTCCTGCTACGCTCAAAGCTTTCCAATTTCTGTAATAATGCCTTTTGTGAATGCAGCAGCAGAACTGGCAGCACAACTGGGAAAGATACATGCTTCAGCTCTCTTTTAATTTTACAGTTTCCAAATGATGTCTACTTCACCAAAATAAGATAGTATTTTTAAAAAGCTTAATTCAAATATCAAAAACGTCAAATTTATTATGATAATGTTAAGGTGTAGGATTTGAACTTTTTTCTATATAAAATTAAGAGAAAGTCAGACAAGAAACTTCATAATAAAGATCAGTTAAACTATAGGTTTTAAATTATTCAGAGCTGACATTTTCATTTCAGTTTATTTTGCTAAAAAAAATAAATTAAAAAATAAATAAAATCAGAATGTTGGAAAAAACCACAGTCATAGAATCCTAGAATCCTAGATAGGTTTGTGTTGGAAGGGACCTTAAATCTCATCCCATTCCACTTGTTCCCTAGTCATGGGCAGGGACATCTTCCACTATCCCAGGTTGCTCCAAGGCCAGTCCAACCTGGCCTTGGGCACTTCCAGGGGTGGGGCAGCCACAGCTTCTCTGTGGTATTTTCCAGAGGTATTTGTATTCCCAAGGCTCCAGGTGAGCTCTGGAACCTTTCACGACAGAGGTGGTTCAAACACACAGTCAGACACAACAAAAGAAGGATGTCGTCCAGAGCCAGCACTGCAGCACACTCAGGTAATGACAAAATGAAGTGGAATTCCTGTGGCACTGCCAAGAAGGACCCTCCTTGCTCCTCAGCATCCCCACCTTGACTTCAGACCCTTCTTGAGGCTGGACAATAAATTAGACTCCAGCCTGCTTTGCCTGTTCACCCCTACTTGTGCAAGATTTAAGTGTTTGGGCCAATGGAAGGAAGACTGTTGTTGTAAGTGAATCATTCTGCATTTTGCACACCCAGACGTTTTCTTTCCCATTTTTCATCCCTAGTGATATTTGGGCCTGTTTCTCTCTCCTCTCCAGGAACATTTGATCCACTGTGGAGGATATGTATGGTGATATGACAATATTTCATACATTTTTTAAAAGTGTACATATTTATTCTCCATGACAGTAAAATGTTCCACCCTTACCCAACACAACTCTGCACACATCAAGCCCTGCCTCTGTCAGCCCTTGCAAAGAGTAACCCAGAACAGTGGGGGAAGTGCTGTGTTTTACAGGGCTGCTCGTGGTTCCAGGAATCATATCCCAGATGAGCATCAGAGCAGCTGATTTTTAAGCTATATTAAGGGAAAGGCTGACAAAACAGCCAGGTACACCAGTTTTACACCAGCTGAGAGGTTCTCTGTGCCAAGGCAGCACAGATCCAGTCCTTTGGCTGATGCTTGGAGCATCTTGGAAAGAAGCCTATTTATATGACTTTTTTTTTTCTGGGAATGAGCATTCCAGTGAGTGTGTGTTCAACAGTGTGCATATGCTTTAGTAGCCCAGAATGCTGGCACTAATCTCTTTTCGATCCTGGTGGCAATATCAGAGTATTAACAGAGGCTTTTTAATTATGGGTTTTTAAACAGCCATACTTAAAAAAAAAAAAAAAAAAGGAGATATGCAATATAATCTTGCCCAAATGTTATTTCAATGCCAATAAAAACCAATGAATAGACTGAAGATCTTAGTAAATAAAACCCTGTTATTTCACTTCAGGGACTGCAATTGTTGGCTAGGCTCGGAATTTTCACTGAAAATGAGATTGGTGGGTTTATTTTAGCCTGAGTAGATAATTCACATTGAAAAATAGTTTGATAATTATTCTCATTAGTCAACTAGGATAGAACAAGATATAATGGATTTAAACTGTGGCAGGGAAATTTAGGTTAAATTTTAGTAGTTAAAAAAAAAGAAAGCAAAGAAGAAATGGCAAAGAAAAGAAAAAAAAAAATGAAGCAATTCAAGGAACTAAATAAGTAGCAATGAGAAGACACATTGTAAAATGCTGAAGGATGAGAAATGACAAACCTTACCAGGGCAGTGTCTTGACTGGATAAAACTTTCCTTAGGTCTACTGAAGACAATATAGTATTGCTCCTTTATTTACATATTTTTTATTTACACATTATTTGGTCACATGAATGTCCAAAGAAGGGCAATGAAAGTGCTGAAAGGACTGGAGCACAAGTCTGATGAAAAGCTGAGAGAGCTGGGGTGGCTCAGCCTGGAGCAAAGGAGGCTCAGGGGGGACCTTGTGGCTCTGCACAACTCCCTGACAGGAGGGAGCAGCCAGGGGGGTCGGGCTCTGCTCCCAGGGAACAGGGATAGGACAAGAGGAAATGGCCTCAAGTTGCACAAGGTGGAACTTAGATTGAATAGTAAGACTAATTTTTTCATTGAAAGGTTTGTCAGGCATTGGAACAGGCTGCCCAGGGAAGCGGCGGAATCAACATCCCTGGAAGTGTTCAAAAGCCATTTGGAAGCGGAACTTGGGGACAGGGTTTAGTGGTGGCCTTGGCAGTGCTGGGTAAATACTTGGACTCAATGAACCTAGAAGGGTCTTTCAACCTAAATAGTTCCATGATTCTATGGATTTTCTTATCATTTCTATACAGCTCAAGAAACAAGTCCTGTTTTGGTATTTAGTCATCAAATTGGAAATTGAAGGGAGAAAAATATTCAAGATTGGGGTAAACTGTGGGTGTGTGTCTCCATCCCTTTTCCAGGAGCTTTTGGCATATCTTTATTATATTAGAGTTTACCATTCAGCCTTATGGATTTTATTATGGATTTTGTGGTTTCTTTTTTATGTGAGAAGTGGAAGCCTCATTTAGAGCTGACCAACAGCATGTTAGTATTGGAAGCAAAATTTGCCTCCTGAAGTGGGAGCATTCTGACTCAGCAGTTCTGCTCCACACAGGGACCTCCGTGTAGTGTTAGAAGATGTTTCCTGCCTGGAATCAGCAGAACCTGATTCCAGTTACCTGGAATCATGGTAACTTTTAAACAATGTTTTTTTGAGTCTCTGTCTGGAATTCAGATGCCTTTTGTCCCAAAGATTTTAGAGCCTTGGGTAACGCATGAAAAGATAATTATGTGCCATACCAAGAAGCAGTAGTGGAAGCTGTAGAACACTTCATTCAGTGTATTCCAGGCACCAAGAACTCATGGATTTGAGAAACATCACCAAATCCCCACTCATTATAAAATCAAGAAGACAGAAAATGGGTTTGGAAATGGGTCCATTGTGTAAGGTCTTTCAGAGAGGTGCTGGATACCCCATCTCCAGGAACAATCAAAGTCAGGTTGGACAGAGCTCTGAGCAGCCAGGTCTAGTTGAAGATGTCTCTGCTTGTTGAAGAGGTGTTGGACTAAATGACCTTTAAAGGTCTCTTCCAACTCAAATGACTGTAAGATAAAATTTTAAAAAATCAAACTAATAATAATAATAATCATCATCATCATCATCTTACATTGAAATTACTACAATGATAAGAAAGCTTTCAAGACTGTCTGTACCATGTAATCAAGCAATTAAACCCTTGACCCATCTCATTGAACTGTTCTTTTCTAGAAATAATTTTCCTTCACTAAGTTATCTGTCAAGATAGGCCCCGATGGTTAGCAAGGAGGGACAAGACACCAGGGAGAACAATCCATCCCATCACAGAACTGGTGCCTCCTTTCGTTAGATTGTATTGATTTCTTGATATTTCTCCTTTCGACAATACCAGGACCATAGCTGACTAGCTGACTAAATGCCTAATTTTGGTACTGGAAAAGTTAGATAAGATGACCTTTGCCTAGACTGGAAATACAAAATGAATTCTTTAAAAAGGACCTAAAATAGCTGTAACTGTACTGAATCAATCAGCAGTGATTGATGACTCCTCTTGGACTTATATGAATGTGTCATAGGAACAATATTTTATTTACATCTGAGAACTTGACCTTTCTGAATTGCAGCTTTAATTCAGAGGGAAATAGAATAAGGAGAGAACTCTGAACAAAGTGAGTGAACTACCTATAGGTCTGTGCTGAGAGTCTTGGAATTGAGGTTTGATGCCTGAGAGCTGAATGAAAATAACTGCTGACTGTGGTGGCTCTGAGAGGGCATAAAAGTAGTGTGGAAAGGTTAGAACCAGACTTTAGATTGTCCCTAGTAACTAAATTGGGAATTACTGCTGAATCTTTCAGTCTAATAACGAAATCAATTTTTATCCTTTGCAATCTAGTAAATTTTCCCAGAGTAACAGAAGGTTACAGGAGTGCATCAAAGGCTACAGACAAGAGATTTTAAATGCTGTGAGGCTGAGAGTGTATTGGATACATCCCAAACTTACTGAGGATAAGTGTAGTGCAATTTACACAGAGATGGCAAATTGGTCAGCTCTAAAATCCAGCTTTTACCCAAAAGATTTTCTTTCTATGAGAATGAAACTGTGTAGACTTTTATTCTTGGATTTTTCCTATTTTGATCCAGATTTACTGAGCTGCTTCTAGTATTCAGTTGCTTGTCTTTAGTGGACACACAAACAGTAAAAATCTTTAAAGATTAGACATTTTCCGACAGGTCCACGTAAACTTCCAGATGTCATTGGGAGAAATGCAAAAAACGTCTGAAGTAAACTTTCTATTGACTTCTGTGCTCTTTGCATTTGACTTCCATAACTACAGCTTCTCTTGGGGCACTTAAAATACTGTTTTAGACATCAGACAGGAAATAAAATGTGTGTTCAACAATGTGGAAGTCCTCTGGAGCAGGGTCATAACAGCCGAAATTTGAAAGTTGTTCGCTTCTGTTAATTAATTTATACCAATATATAACTCACAAAAGCAAGAGCTTGACGTGCTGGTGTGTTCATTCTGTCTATTAAAAGTCTACATGCACAGTCTGCAGGATATTTCATTAATCTGCCTCCTTAGTAATATTATAAATACACATGTATGGGTTTTCAAGGTACTTGCTTAAGTATATCACTTGTAACTCCTCAGTGAACAAAATCTGAAATGGACCTCAAAACTTGTTTTAATTCCCAAATGGAAATAGATGAGGGTACATCTGCCTGAGTAAATGAAGCACTGCTGGAAGTGGACACAGGCACTAAACTGTGGCCGTTCATACTGTTTTGTACCCAGAACAGTTTTCAGTGTGGTTTCGTTGCAGGCCAGATAGTGTTGCCCCAGATGATTTCACTGAATATCTGGGGTCTTGGTGTGGGCCAAGGACAATTCCTTTTAGGCAGTTTGGATGCATTCATGCTGTTTTGGAGACTGAGGCAATTCACTATTACTCACACACCAGTCTGAACCCCTCGCCCTCAGGACCAGCAAAGGGGTCCTGGCACTACTCCTTTCACTAATAAACACCTGAAATTCTAGGTCTTCCAAAGGCTGATTCTGATTCTTCAAATCTAAGGATATTCAATATCTTGACAGCAGCCACCTTTCCTGTCTTGAAACTGTGCAAGTCCTATATTGGAAAAGAACTGTAAAACCAGAGGAGAGCTGTATCATATTCTAAACCAAAGATGTTCCCAGTTACATTTTTCTCTCTCACATGATGGGAAGGAAATTACAAGACATGGCAGCAAGTTTTACTGCTTTTTCACCATTTCAAACAGAATTCTGTCACAAAAGCAGTGTGTTAGGATGTGTATGCCTATTACCTCTGTTACTTTATGATTTATCAGTGAGAAGGGTGTTGCTTGGACTTCAGGATTTCCCTCCCCTCATGCAATAAGTATGCTCTGATAGCAGTACTGAGATATAAGTTGGACTAGTTTGTGGTTAAACTTAGGAGCACCCGGAAACACCTTCTTACATCAGGCAGAAGCAGAATATCAAACAGAGAACAAGTGTCATTAGCATCCACTTTGAACTGAAGAGCAAATTTGATAATGTCTGCACTAATTTGGCATCGCTCTTTCCTCTGAACACTCCTTGTAACACAAGACAGTCATTCCTGTGGCTTGTTTGTTCCCAGAAATCACAGAACAATCTTAAATTAGTAAAGTGCGGTGCATCTTAACTGAGTACTTTAAACTCGTACAACAATTTGCCATTTATTTTGACACAACTATTTTTTTGGATCTTTTAGGAGATGTGAAAATCATTATTGGTACATACAGGAGAAGTCCAGGTAAAACTGCAGTATGTGCTCAACTTTTTCTTAATCCAAACAATTCCATACATGTAGTAGAAGAAAAAAATATTTTTATTTTTTATGCAACACAGAAAAATTCCATTGCTTGTCCACAGGAATGATAAAGAATCATTTTCCTAAGTACTCTTGGAGAATGGATAAAGGGTATTCATCATTGTAAAAGAAGGAGAAAAATTTTTCAACATGGACTTTTGTTCTTTCCAAGCATTTCAACATTGCCAGTCCAGAAATTTAGATAATAAATTTCAACTCCAATATTCCCCTGCACACTTTTTCCCCCCTTCTCAATTTTTTTTTTTAATATTTGGAAACCTCCTACATCTCTGAAAATGTTAATAGGCTAATTATCACTGAGTTAATTTGCAAGTCATATTCCCTCCTGCCCCCACATTAAAAAAAAAAAAAAAAAGGAAATCTCCTCCCCCATTTTATTTTTCGGCAAGTTAAAAAAAAAAAAAAAAAAGGCAAGTGAACTTAGCCACAAAATAAGTCAAGGGAAAAATGAAGTACTAATTAAGAAAGCTGGGGTTTTATGCAAATGACTTCTTCACCGAAGACAGTCTAATGAATGTGCCCTGAGTCGATCCGTGTGCGTTTTCGCCAAGCTGACAGCTGGCTCGGAGGAAGGTCAGACAGAATCAAGCATGCACAGAGCATAATCCTTCAGATTGGCAGCTCTGCCCCCTGGTCACTGTTTGATTATCTCCCAAATTGCTGTATTTCACAGAGATAATGATTTTTTATGGTCACAGATTTGAAGACAACTGCTGTATCCTGAGGGTTGTCGTTCTGCAAGGAGACACTGCTGCTTCCTTCGGAGAAGAAATGGGGGAAAAAAAAGTTGCTCTGTCTTTTTTCCCCTCTCTCTCTCCCACTCTCCTTTCCCTGCCTCTCCTTCTTCTATTTATTTCTTTTATTTTTTTATTTATTTGCATTTCTTGTAGCCAAGAAGAGCCCCCATTCCTAGCCATTGTCCCGGTGTGGTGTCCGCGGGAGGATGGCGATGGTCTGCCACAGACATTCCCTCACTGAGCCCAGCCACATCTCATGGAGATAACACAATTCTCCAATGAAGTATGAAAGAGCAAACATTCAGGAGCAGAGAAATCGGGGAGGGGGGAGAAAGCCTCTGAAGGAATTCTCTGCACATGGTTGCTGTTCATGGCTGCTTGGTGACTTGCTGTCCTGATGGCCAGATATGTTGGGCCTCAGGGGGTTGTAAAAAAACCATCATGGGCCTGGAAAGGGGATAAATGCCAGAGGCAGCAGTGGAGATGGTTTTCAAAACAGGCCAAGTGCAGATGTACAAACAGCACAGCATCTCCCATGATTCACATCCCTGACATTGGCACCTGTGGGTGGATTTTCCCTTTGAATCTTAACACCCAAAGGGGTGAAGATTTCTAAAAACGTAGGCAATCCAGAAAAATAAATGGCACTGAGTGCTCCAGTCAGAGAAACCGTGTCCTAAAGAGCTGGTCCTATATTATCTGATTAAATGCTTTTTCCTTGGAAAAATGTTATCAAAGGCAAGATTTGCTATGGAAGATGTTTGCCAAGGTAGGCAAGGGCAGAATTTCTGGAAAAAACAAAACAAAACAATCTCAAGTGTAAACAAAGTATTGCCCTCCCTTGTCTCAAACCATTAAAACTTATCTTGGTGGTTTGATCACTTCATGGACAGATTGAGGCATACAGCTAAAAACTGTGAATTTATTGATCTGTTTATTTATTAATATGTTTCTTCAATATTTAATTGGGATCCCCATTAATTAATTTATTCATTTGAATTTCCTTACATATCAGTAGAAAGAGAGGATATTTTATGAGTGTGGATGGATGTTGACTGCCAGAGCAACAATTCTTATGTGAGATGAGTTATCTCTTTCCACTTAGTGGAAAAAAATGAATGCTTCATTTGAGGGAGAATAGATCAGAGGTAAATTCTCAACACTGCTTCATTCAGAGCTGTAATTGGAAACTAATTTTCCAACACCACTATGAAGGTGTCAAAAAAAGGGGTGTCAAATCTTTCCTGTGGATCCGGGCAAGAGGAAACCAATTGTCTACGCACCCACTCTATCCCCAAATGCTTCATCTAAAAAGCATGAGCAAAACAGAGCAAGAAAGACTCTTTGTTGAGTATGAAGGGATTGTTTTGATCCCTGCACTTGGATATGAATGATTTTGAGGGTCCTGCAAGAAACAGACTTTCTGGAAGAACAGCCTCATGTCTGTACCTTGGAAAGGCTGGCTGGGTATTCCTTGGACAAAGAGGAAACCTGAGATCAGGACTGGTAGGAAGGTTCTCCTAGCACCAGTAAATCTAACGTAGGGTAAGAGGGAATATCCAGAGGGAAAGAAGAAAGAAGATATGGGTTGAACCAGCTCCAATGTGGATGTGTGTTCCTTCAGAAAAGTCCCCATTTCCCAACTGGTCTGACAATATTGAAAACTCCTTCCCTGTCAGGGTGGGGAGGCCCTGGCACAGGTTGCCCAGAGAAGCTGTGGCTGCCCCGTCCCTGAAAGTGTCCAAGGCTGGGTTGGAGGGGGCTTGGAGCAACCTGGGATAGTGGAAGGTGTCCCTGCCCATGGCAGGGGGTTGGAATGGGATGAACTTTAAGGACTCTTCCAATCCAAACCATTCTATGCATCTAAGAAATCATTACAGCACTGACTGATGGTCCTCAAGCCACAGTGAAGGCAATATAAGCAAAAATGAGAAAAAGTGCTCTAGCAATAAATAGAACAGCACCAAATTTAGATGTCTGGAAAATTTGGAGCAGATGCTGCGCACTGCCATGGAAACTCCCCTTTTATCTCAGTCCTCATATCCAGACCTCTGTTGTACACACTGAACCTGTTACTGGAGGAGTGTGACATCTAGCTAAAATCACAGAAGGGGAAATGACTCCTGCTTCTACAAGCAGATGAACTGAAATGCACAGTGAACTGTTCATGTATCAGAGTGCTCCTTTCCTGTCCATACTGACAGGAACTCGAGCACAGATTGACTTGATCTTCTTAGCCTCTGTCTATCCTTGCTTGAATAGGCTTCCTCCTTTATTATCCTCAATAAGTTTAAAGGCTTGCAGGGAAATAATGCAAGAGCCCTCCTGTGGCTGATTTTAACACCTACCATTCACATCCTTACAGCTGTAAGACACCAATAGTCAAGTGGCCAGAAGTTTCTGCTTTTAATAATGCACAATATCCTCTGAGTTAAAGATGGAAAAAGCTGACTAAACTAAACTATCTCCAAGCCTGGATAGAGTTACATCCGACATTCAATTCACACTTATTTTTCTAGGCACTATCCTAGCATTTTTTAAATTCCCACACACTGTTGCTCACAACACTATTCTAAGCAAATAGCTCACCCTCGAAACAAGTCTATCTAGAAATTCACCCACAATTTCACATGGGAAAAGGGGATCCAACTAAACCCTCTCCTAGTACCTCACATGTTTGTTTTCAGTCTTTAAAGCCTGCAATCTTCCAATGTCTGTAGACTATTGCTTCCCCTCAGGGCTGTATGAAGTGCTTTTAATCCCTTCTTTTAAACTGATCCCTCACAAGTCCCCACTCTTCTCCAAATGCATTTGTTCTTTTTTTTTTTTTTTTTTAAAGTTGTAAAGAAATATCCAGATGGATGAGGCACTCCCACTAAGTTGGATCAGAGTTTACTACCAAAGAATGGCTCCTCTGCTGAAATATGTGAGGACATTGCATTGGCATCCTTGGATCACATGGATCACAGTGCCATTTTCTTGACCCAGGACTCATGGCTGGCCTTTAAGTTTTGCATGTATATAATTTTCCAAAAGCTTCTCCACTATTAATTTTTAGTAGTAGCGCCATAGGTTAACAAGCATAGTCCCGGAAGGGATATCCTTGCTAAGGGGTGCTTACAGCTTCCTCTGGGACCTGACAGAACCTATCAGTGGCCAGTTTGAATATGGACAATTCTTTAAGGCACCTAAAGTTGTGACCGCCTCTGTGATCCACACTTAAGAATAGACAAACTCCCCCCCAAGCTCTCTCTCGTTTCCGGTGCTGAGACAGGTGGCTGCAGGCCCCGTGCGGGGGCCAGCGGGCCTGGACAGGCCCTGCTTGGGCCAGGCCGGGCCGGGCCACGGCCAGCCTGGAGCCATGGGCCTGTTCCAGCCATGGAACCCCCCCCACTGCCTTGCTGTGGGCTCGGCTCTCCCCCCTCTCCACTCCGATAAGCAAAATTCCAGCTGCAAGGCTGAGGTGAGATTAACCCTTTTATTGCTGTGAACAGCTGAAAACCTGAGGGAAGAGAGAGGAGATGCTTAAAGCTAAAAAGTCTGTTGTGAAGCTATGATATATCAGAGTATCCCGTTGTAATTTCATGAATATTTGGGGGGTGGAGTGTTCAACTCGTAAGCAGAAGCACCTGCGCTGAGATAGGCAGATGCTGACGCAGCTGTAATTTCATGTTTGGAGAGGGAGAGATGGACCAGATGAAGGTTTTTGCTCCAAATGGGAAAGGAGAAAACCTCAGTCCCTAGAGATGGACCAGATGAGGACTTTTGCTCCAAACGGGAAAGGAGAAAACCTCAGTCCCTAGACATGCTCCCAGAGATAGTCCTAACGATGAAGATGAGGAAGACCCTTTGCGCCCAGGGAAGGAGAAGGGCCTCTGATTTTTGTTTCTGAATGGCTCAACCTTAAAATTGTACCCCAAAAGACTTCAAGAGTGGATCCTCAAAAGCAGTTGTGGGAAAAGCTGCAAGTCGGGGGAAGGGACTCACATCGCAAGCAGAGAGACTCCTTTTCCTAAATGGACTGAACAATATTTGGAAGTGGGTGGCTGTCTCGGTGTGATACTGTTTTCATAGCACGAGCAAGAAGAGACTTCTCTTTCTAAATGGACTGAACAAGGTTATTATGGAAGTGGTAACAGACTGAACATCTTAAGGGTTGTCTTTTTCCATTGTCAGTGGGACAAGGGAGGAAGGGGGGGAGGAGGAGAGTTCTGAAGGTGGTATAATTTTTTTTTCCCTCTTGTAGGTCTGTTAATAAACTTCTTTATATTTTTTCAAGTTTGGTGCCTGCTTTGCGTTTCTCCTAATTCTTATCTCACAGAAGATAAACAGTAATGAGTATTTTGGGCCAAACCACTACACCAATTGGTGTTTCTGCCCGGTTACGAACTGAACCTGCTACAAGTAGTATATCTTCTTTCCCCAGTGTAGGGTTTGGTGTCCTTAAATCATTCTCTGCATTAAGAGAAGAGTAACTTGCCAAGCAAGGTGAGCTCAGTGATGTTCACAGGGGGATGAGCTGCCTTAAACAGGGAGCAGAGGAATGATAGAGTAGTTAAAGACATCTCAAAACTCCAGCCTGCACCAACAACCAGCAACTTGTTCCTCCAGCCAAGCTCTCAGGAGCAGAATTCAGATGAGAACCTACTGTAGATTACTACACTCCGCCAAAAACCAGAAGGCACAAACCAGGATTTGGACTCAGACAGCACAAAAGAGTGTTAAGATTCTTAGACTAAATGAGGGTGTATTTATTTTATCATCTGAATCACTCATGGTTATTCTGGCTGCCTGCCGACCTGCCAAAACTTGGAGAAGAAATCACACTGTGATAGGATCCTGGAGGAAAATAAATAAAATCCCTCAGGCTATTGGAATAGTTGGCATTAGCCCTGTAGAAAAAAAATAATTTTTTTGGTAACTAATAAAGTGTATGAACAGTGTGAGCCCTGGATATCTGTGGTGGGAGAGATTAAGATTCAGGTTATTGCTGTCTTTCATGCAGAGTAGGGATTTTTACTGCACTTTTTCACATCACAGATGAGTGCCCCAAGCACCAGCCAAAAGATCTTTCAAAGTGGGTGATCAGCAATTCTTTTCCTGATGCAAGAAACTGCTTCTGCAGCTTCTGTAAGAACAGGTGAATACATTACCTGACAAAATTAATTTTGACCAAATCAAAATTTGTCTACATATAGTGATTTAACGAGGAAACTCCTGACTTCCTCTAGCAACTTATCTTTTTATATCGACTTGATGAAAAATCTGAAGTATAGGAAAAGCGAACTCTGTTGCCTCTCTCATTTCAGATCTAAGCCACAATTTTGCAAGCACAGCATAAGGAGCTGTATATGTTTTCAGTGAAAAAAAAAAACCAAGAAAAATACTTACATTTTGGAAAATATGGAAAAAATGGAACAAACTCTATAATCCAAATGAATCTGTAAGCACCAGCAGACAATGTTCAACATCATTAATTGACAATAGCATCACTAGATTAGAGGAACTCTTAAGAGAAGCAGGGAATGATGCTGCAGGACACAATAAATAGATTATCATTCCCAAAGAACTTCTCACTGGTACAACACTGGTACAGAGACAAAGTGATAGTGGAAACACTGAAGTCTTTAAATGCTTTTAGGGGTTTTCAGAGCTCATGTCTGAGTATGTCTCAGTGAACAACTACGAATTCGGCATAAAACTAGATAAATTGGAAAGAAAATAAAATTGGTCATGGGATGAAAATTGTTGGTCTCATTGGTAGAGTACATCTATTGATACAATTAGTGATCTAATGTGTGGAAATTTATTGTGCTCATTAATGTCCAGCAAATCAGTTGAAACAGTTTACTGATGACTTCCAGAGGGAAAGAATATCAGAAAAAGGGGATTGAAGGAGTCTAACATTTCCATTCTTTGTGTGAAGGAAGTCCGGTTTTAATTTAAGACAAAGACTAAAAGGGAAAAGGTGTAGATTTATGGTTTTGGGATCAGAACATCTTCCCAGCTGTGTACAGCTGAGGCTCCCAGCTCAGCAACAATGTCCCATTTAGACATGCTTTGGTCCTTCATGCTGGCTCTCAACCAGGTCTAGACGGTTCCCAGCTCGAGTAGGGCAAAGTGCTCCTTCCCTGGAAGTGTCCAAAGCCAAGTTGGATGGGGCTCTGAGCAGCCTGGTCTAGTGGAAGGTGTCCCTGCCCATGGCAGGGGGTGGAAGAAGATGAGCTTTAGTGTCCCTTCCAACCCAAACCATTTTGTGATCCTGTGATCACTGAAGTTTCTGTCATCTCAGTAGAGTCAATGCAGAAAACCATATAGAGATCATTTAGGGGCTGTGGTTTGTTCTTCAGAGACAGCACATCCTTTCTTTAATTCAGTCTGTGTTTACAAGCTACCTGAACAGCCTTTGTAAATATCTAAAGTAGGGAATCTGATTATAACTCAACATTTCTACTCAAAGAAGCTGAATGTCCATTCTTATCACTAATCTTCCCTCTTCAAAGACTTTGTCAGCTGGGCTGCATTTGTTGCAATGCTCTGTATTATAAAAAAATTACATCATTGTGCTTTATGGATTTTTTATGGCACAAAATGAAGTAGTTTCTAATCTTGGCTGTGTTCAGATGATGTTTGCATTGGCCCGCTTTGTTTTTATGCAGACTGTGTGTAAAGAAAGCATAAACTTCTTCAGAAAAGCTGTAAAGTGAAGGATCAAACTGCATCTCCGTGGTGGGAGGGGAGAGAAGGGAGGGCAGGGTGATCTATCCCAACCAATTAGGAATACCCTGCAAATTAGGCAGACATCAGTTGCACAACTTCACCCATCCTCCCCAGCCATGCCCCTGGATAAAAGAGAGAACCACAATGGTAGTTAAAACAATTATCATCCAGTGGAGCTTGATTCTAAACTGCTCTGCTAGGAAGTGGCAAGGAGCATTCAGCTCCTGACGCAGCAAGCAATCGCTTTTTCTTCCCCTTGGGTAGAGAAGCTCCTGGCTTTTTAAGCAATTCTGTACCTCTGAACTAGTCCTTGCAGGGCTTTGGGGTAGCATGCCAGTGGCACTGCATCCCATTATCATCATTGCACGTCACTGGAGGCAACAACAGGAAAGAGATGCAGAAACGGCCGGGAATGAGAGGAGACATTAATAACAGTGCACTGCTCTGTGCTGACAAAAGCAGGAGAAGGCATTGTGAGGGCTGCTGGAGAGGAGAAGGAAGGAGGAGAGGTGGAAACAAAAGACATAAAAATGAACTAAGATAGGATGGAAGCAATTATGCAATAACTTTTTTTAGAAAAGTAGTAGTAGGTAATAGCAGGTGTAATGGCAAGTCCAGTTTCTATAATTTTTTGTAGTTTGTCAAATCACTTAGGAGCAGGTTTGTAAAAAATTACCTGTGTGTCTCAAAGACAGAGAAATTAAAAGTAGAGCTTCCAGAAGTTCCTAAGCAAAGCAGGATTCTGTCCCAGTTTTAAGAGTAAGTAAAAATGCACATCATAAAAAGAACAAATGCTGTGTCTTTGCTGACCCATTGAATCCTGATACAATTTCTTGGCTTCTTGTCTTCCTTAAAATCTTTCCAAGGGCTTCCAACCTAGAAGGGCTCCAAGAGAGCTGGAGATGGACTTTTAGCAAGGACAGGTACTAATAGGAGAAGGAGGGAATGTCCTTAAGCTGCAAGAGGGAGATTTAAACTGGATATTAGGAAGAAATTCTTCCCTGTGAAGGTGGTGAGGCCCTGGCACAGAGAAGCTGTGGCTGCTCCATCCCTGGAAGTGTTCAAGGCCAGGGGCTTGGAGCAACCTGGTCTAGTGGAAGGTGTCCCTGCGCATGGAAGGGGGCTGGAACTGTATGATCTATAAGGTCCCTTCCAACCCAAACCATTCCATGAGTCTATGATTCCAGGCCAGCAGGCACAATCTAACTGTATCCACCCTTAAACCCTTCTAAAAACCAAGCTTTAAGCTTATATCTAGGCAGTTCCATATAACCTTCTAAATTTGACCTCATAAACTGTATGCTGACTCCCCAGCAACTGCCCTTGCTGATATTATCTCCAGTTGTACACTTTCTTCAAGAAAGGCCTCAATGCTAATAAACTGGGAAAGAAAATCACCTAACAAATATCCACAATATTTGGCTGCATCCCAGATTTCTTTTCCACTAAGTCATACAGCCTTCTGTCAATTTACTGCAACCACACAGCCAAAAGTTGTAAGGCTTCTGTAGCATTCTTCAAAAATCCAAGTGAAAAAACCCAAAAACATGGAATGAGGTTCACTTTCCACAACCTTCAGGATCTCGTTGCCATCATCTTCCTTATTCAGCTTTGACTGTCAGTGAAGGAAGTGAAACTATTAAAATGCAAGTCATGTGATCAATTTTAGCTGGTTTTAGATGTAGCTTGCACCCTCAGCCACTTTCTCTCCTTTGACTCGATGGGAATCCAGAAAGTCACTCTGGATACCAACAGTTGCATCACAGACTTCCAGTCTCACTCTGAAGATTCTCACTTTGACATTCAACCATCCAGCACTTGGCTGCTTCATGACTCATGAGGATTGTCATATTTCCTAACCTTTGTTCTCATCATTGACCACTACATATAAAACTGATTAATTTCCATCAGCTAGTTCCAATTATCTCCCAATTATAGGCAGTTCTTAGATATTTTAAATCAAAGAGGACCATTATGATGATTAGCCTAATTTCTGGCATTGCAAAGAAAGTAAATGTCACCCATTTGGTCCAGTTTTGAGTCCCATTAACTGCCCTTTCAGTTTGGGCAGCATCAATTTAGTAGTGGCTGCTGCCCAAACTGAACATTGGGCACTATACAGGTCTGCTTTGCTTTCTGACCCTAAATTTCTTTCTGAATCTAAATGGTCCATTATTGCCTCTGCAGACATCTTGCGTTCACAAAGTGGACAAAAATGTAAAATATTGCAAAATGGGTGATTACTGACTGGAAGATGGAATCCTTGAAGGTTCTTGATGTTGCATCCATGGCATTTCCAGCCTTTTTGAGAAGTCTGTTGAAATGTAAGTGTGCATCCCTGACATGGATGTGAGCCTTGAACTCCTTTCCAGGTGAGATATTCACCATTTTGGTTGCTGCATTCTTTTCCAGGGATGCATCCTTGCAGAATGAAAAGTTCCTTGCAAAGTTCTTGGAAAGCAATGGCTGTTCTGGGCTTTTTCTCCTAATTTAAGATATTCTTATGAAATATGGGAGCTTGGGTGGGAGCAAGGGCTTCCCTCATTGCTCTCCACAGCTCCCTGAGGAGGGGAAGTGGAGAGGGTGGTGCAGATCTTTGTTGCCTGGTATGGAGCAATAGGGCACATGGGAATGGTTCAAAGCTGTGTCAGGGGAGGTTTAGATTGAACACTGGGAGATTTTTCATTACCTAGAGGCTGCTCAAACACTGGAATAAGGTTTCTAGAGAAGCGGTCGAGAGGTGTCCAAGGCCTGTCAGCATTTAAGAGACATTTGGACAATTCTTAACAACGTGTCTTGGTCAGCATTGAACTGGTCAGGCAGTTGGACCAGATGATCATTGTAGATCCCTTCCAAGTGAAATAGTTCTATTCTATTCTATTCTATTATATTCTATTCTATTCTAACCTGCAGTTTTATTTTCCAAATACGGACTGCAGCAGACCTGGAAAAATTTGTGAGAATTAGTAACACATCTTTTTTTCCCCATGACAAATTTTGGCAAGCACAAACACTTTTTGGCACCTTTCACGAACTTAAAACCTCAAGGCAGAAGCACTGGGGCAGCTCTGTGTAGGCCAAAGCCAACAATCAGCTCTGGCCAAAATAAGCACACTAAAAATCTTAGGTAAAAATGCAAAGTCCTCCCTGAATTTATTCCTGACACAGACAATTTACAGCACAGACAAGGTCATATTACCCCAAATCAGGATTACACCAGCAACCCAGGTGACATTAGATCACTTGGGATCAGTTAAGGCTTCTACTGACTTTGTCATTGCCTCCACCAAACTGTCCTTAGCCCAACAGCAGACTCAGCTAAGGACACAGATATTTAATCTCCAGGATATATCCCATCCACAAGCCTGAGCAGACGTTTAGGGAAGCTTCTCAAGAATATTTTTTCCATCATTATCATCAGCAGTTTTTCCTTATGGATGCTTGCAATAAATAAATGCCTGGTATGGGTACACTTATAACACAGAGGAGGGAAGGGTAGGGGGAGGGTTACTTTGTCATTTCTTGGCAGATATAAAAACCCAACAAACTATTCATATTTAGCTCTGTTTGGAATAAATAAAAAACAAACAAACATCACAATGCACCCAAAGGCTTTGAATAGCTGGAAGCTTTATTGATTCATATACCACCCACATAATCTGCCAAAATGCACTACACTTTTAAAATTTTTTAATTTTTTTTAGTCTTCTTCACAGGAAAGTCTAGCCCTCCAAGCTCATTTATTCAAGGGAAAAGAATTAAATAAATCCTTTAAACATTACTAAGCCTACTCTGGGAAAGGCTTTTGGTTGTGGCTCAAAGAAAATGCATTCTCTCGTCCTGTGGAAGTTGCATGAATTGTTGGGAGCATCATGCCCAGCCCATGGAAAAGAGATGACTTCTGCCTGTCATAGCTGTCAGCAAACTGAGGTTGTTAAAACAGAGTTCCTACCAAGGGAAAAGTTCATATCAGGCCACTAAATTTCACTATAGTCCCTGGAAATCGTGTCATCCCCAAATGCTGACAGTTATGTGGAAAATGCAGCCTGGTCCTTTGAAAAAATTGCTCTGACTTCTGTTTTGAGTGGAACAGGAAGAGGAAAGATCCCTGCAGATGTGCTGTGTGTGGCAGCATGGAAGCCTTCAGGGGGTCTCAAAGTGAAGTGAAGAATGGTGGAAGTGGGATTAAGTATGGGAAGTTGCAGGACTTGTGCTCTTTCTGCTCAAATCAAGTGTGGGTTTCTGGTGTGGTCAAGTCAAGTGCGGTGTTAGCCAAGTTCAAAGTGTCCACTCAAATCTTGGGATTGCTCTATTCCTGGGGAAAATTAGCACAAAAGAGTTTTCATGTATACAATTTTTTGTTTATTTTTCCAACACTGGATGGATGAATCTGGACAGTTTTCTGGGAATAATCTCCACTGCTTGGTCACGAACAGCATCTGAGAGATATTTCACAGGCTGATTTTGCTGCATGTGAAAAAACCCCATGCCATGCCACCCAAACATTTAGGAATGTGTGCAATTTCATTCCAGTGCCAACATTTCCATTAGGCATAATAGACAAAATTGGAGGGGTTTGACTTGTCATTTGATGCCCCATTCCTGGAAGTGTCCAAGGCCAGGTTGGACGAGGCTTGGAGCAACCTGGTCTAGTGGAAGGTGTCCCTGCCCACGGCAGGGCATTGGAATGAGATGGTCTTTAGTGTCCCTTCAAGCCTAAACCAATTTGTGATTCTATGTTTCTGTGACTCTACTGAAAGCAGAATTCTTTTTCCGTTCCTGCACACAGGAATGAAGTTCTACCTGGTGAGAAGCAACAAGAGCTTTGGTTCACTTTCCTGCAGTTAAAACATTAAGACTAAAGTAGAAAAAAACTAAGATCACACAAATCGAAGCCATGTGGATTAAAAAGAAGATCATCCTTCAGAGTGGCTAAATCAGTTCGTCAATAAGATGCTTGAAGGACAAGATTTCATACTTGCAGACCGTTGCCGGCAAAATATAAAAGCGAACAAAGCATTTATGGAATTGTATAATTCTTGGATGGCAGCTTAAAAATTAGACTTAATTGAAGGCTAAAAAGAAAGCATTTTCATTGTTGGGAATGAAGGGTTTAAAAAAGAATTAAAGACATTTTCAACTTGGGTGTAGGGCATAATTACAAAAACATTAAAGCAAATAATTGGTAGCACTGTAATTTTTTCCTCCCCAGGTAACTACCATATGTATTACACAGTGAATCATTGACTCTGTCCCTCCTATCATTAATTACTGTGATGCATAAATAATTGAAAAATTATATGTTCCAAAAATGATTTAGTAATACATTTTATGCATCTAATAAGCACAGGCTTTTAATCATCACTAGACATGTTATGATAAATTTTGCTCTCCGTCTCAACTCTTCTGTTATCTCTCACTTATACGGCTGCCATCTCCTTGCCTGCAAATACCACTAAGCCACTTGACAACACATACTTCCCAGTGGATGCTTTTTACTGGGCTTTATTCAGCTCAACATTTTTGGTGTTGATATTTTGGCTTGAAATTCATTTAAGGGTATTCTTAGCCTCACAGAAACACATTAAACTATTTATCCCCAAACCATAAACTATTGTTTAATTTAAATGGAAATATCTTAATCTGGTTTTTTCCATCCATTTAACAGTCTGTACCTTTTGTTTTGCACAGCAGGGATATTTCAAAGCTGCTGCTATAGATTGAACTGAAATAACCGAAAATCTACTCTTTTTAATTAGAAACAGTAAAACATATTTTAACATGTGCTGATCATCGTGGTACGTGTTATTTCCTTTCTTCAGGTTTAACACATTATGTTTGACACTCCATCATCAAGTTATATGACTCAACACCTTAAGGAACGACTCAGCCTGGAAAAGCACAAGAACCACTGATATGTCAAGATGTTATTTCAAGTTCAACACAAGCAACACAACCTGTCAAAACTGTTCAAATTAAATTTGCCACTCTGCAGCTAATCATTCATGCTTACTTTTAGTGCTGTTTACAGTTGTATTGCTCACAGAACCTGCAGCTCTTGCACACAACACAGAAATTAAGGCTTGTGACTGGCCAAGTGAAGGTGATAATGAAATGGTTTGGTTCATTAAACTGTCTTCAAATAAGTACAGAGTTCATAGCAATTTCATAAAATCATAGAATATCCAGAGTTTTATCCAACTGTATTTCAGATAGACACTTGCAAACCAATTGACTACAAAAGCTCTTAAGAATGTTTATTTCTAAGCCAAGAAAAACACAATAGGATTTGTCTTTTGGGAGCCTCTCTTGAATCTTCTAACTCTCTTACGTCATGTAAATAAATAAACATTAGTGTTTCCCATTTATTCATATCTACTGGACAGACAACTGAAGGATGTCTCAAGCTCCAAAGATCTATAGATGTAGGAATATTGATAATAGCTCAAGCCTGAGTTTCTGCATAGTTCATGTTGATGAAGCACCAGGAGTAACCAAACACTAGACATGGTCTTTATTGCTTCACTGAACACGAAAATTATTGAGGATATATGACACCATTTCAAACCAACTGGTGCCTTTGTGAAGTTGAAGGAGTTGCAAGTGTTGGATCAGATTTCATGACTAAACTGAGAGGGGATTCAGTCTATCTCAGCATATGAAATAGAATGGTTTGGGTTGGAAAGGACTTTGCAGACCTTCGGGTTCCAACTCCCCCTGCCATGGGCAGGGACACCTTCCACTATCCCAGGTTGCTCCAAGCCCTGTCCAACCTCGCTTTAGACACTTCCAGGGATAGGGCATCCACAGCTTCTCTGGGCACCCTGTGCCACGGCCTCCCCACCCTCACAGGCAAGAATTCCCTCCCAATATCTAATCTAAATCTGCCCTCCTTCAGTTTAAATTCCATATCTCATACTTACTCCATGTATCTGAAGGGTGACTACCATCTTGGTATCTTGTGCAAGTCAGGGACTGGCTGCAGAGAGGCTTTTCTCTTAGATAATCACCTGCTTGCAAAGTTCCATTCTGAATTCCTGTTTAAAATCTTGTCCCTGTTCTGAGGAGGAGATGCTGCACCTGGAATCCCAATTCTACCCCTTTGGAAATTTTCACATGCTTCAAGTAGCCCCTTTTGATTCAGCCAAACTGCTTCTGCTGCCCCCAGACAAGGGGCTCATGAAGGATGAGTGCTAGGAGCTCCAGGGGGGATTCCAGGAAAGCCTTTGTATAAAATAACATGTCCTGACCTTATGGAAGCAATTCATAGATGGAAATCTGGATTGCTTTTGGGAGGAAAGGTTCAGCCATTGAAGTCAATGAGACAAATCAGTGCCAAGAGTTCCTGTGCCTGCAGAAAATATATGCAAGGAAAGGAGTGTAAAGTTGTCTTGTTACTTTTGTTGTGACCGCAGACATGATGGAAAACACTCCAGGAATTCAGGGGTCTTATTCACAACAAAGAGCATCAACATTTGAAATAATCTCTAGTGAAAACATGATACAAGAACGTTTGACTTTGTAACAACATTGAAATGAACTCCCTTCATTGAAAACATCCTTGAAAACAGGTGCTGGAGAGGTGTGGAGCACTGTAGATGGAAATGCAAGAACTGAAATCCCTTCCCCATTTCCCCCACACAACAACCTGCTTTGGCTCAGGTGCAAATCCCTCAAAGCAGCTTGTGTTCCATGTGAAAGAGGTTCAGTGTCTGTCACAACATCCATTCCATTCCATCTCCTTACAGGAGTGTGATGTGATGAACACGTACAGCAGGTGTCTGACTGTCCTGTCTCCCTGTTAGGTTTGGTTAATTAAAATAAATTAATTAAATTAAATTAATTTTTGCTTGCAATATGCATAGCTGTTTAACTTCCACCTAAATTAACTATCTGAGGAATTTCTGAGAAGGAACCTGACCTTTTAGCCTATTTATATAATTGTATGAATACCAGGTCCTGTTCTACAACCTGGAGGACATCTGGCATAATCTGGCCACCTCCATACTATTAAACTCTCCCAAGTCTCAAAATGGTTGTTTTCATCTAAACTACATATCGTGAAAAGCTGTGCTGACTGCAGAGCCCACTGAGTGGTGTTGGAAGCCAAAAGATTTGCAAGGAACCCTTTAACAATTTAGAAGCCCAGAGAAGCTGTGGCTGCCCCATCCCTGGAAGTATCCAAGGCCAGGTTGGACAGGGCTTGCAGAAACCTGGGATAGTGGAAGGTGTCCCTGCCCACGGCAGGGGGTGGAGCTGGATGATCCTTAATATTTCTTCCAACCCAATTCATTCCATGGTTCCATGATACCATGGAAGAGTTCAAGAGCCCATGCCCATGCTCTGCCACTGCTTACTTTACTAGTCCAGACTACAGAGGACTGGAACCTCAATAGAAGGAAATAACAGGAGGCAATACCAGGTCAGTGATATTTTTGAGGGAGTTACAGGTCTGGAAAGGTTAATATTCCTACTGGATTCTGCCTACAACCACATGGAAATGGTAAGGAAGGAGAAAAAGGGTCTACAATACAGCTGTTCTCATGTCCTTAATAGCAGTAAAATATGTTGGAAAATTGCTCCCAGATAGGTGGGAGAAAACATCCTATCACCAGAGACTTGAAGAGCCCAGACTTATAAAAAAGAAAATGAAGACACAGCAGCACTACTTTTTCAAGGAGAAACTATCCTGAACTAACAGGCTGTTTAATCAGGCAGGTAAAGGCATAACAAAATCCAATGGCTGAAAGCTGGAAGCAGAGAAATTCGAATGAAGAATTAGACACACGTTTTAAACTGTGAGGGCAAGGTGGAACTGGAACACATTACCAGGGAAAGGGATGGAGTTTCCAATATTCAGTGCCTTCAGATCAGCTGCAGATAACTTTCTTCAGGAACTTTATTCAAGACACTAAAGTGAAAAGAGAGGGAAATACTAATGCCTTCCCAAGAGGTTTAATGTAATGCGAGTAGATTAGACAACCCATCTTCATGGCATGAAGATCTGTGAATTCTTCACTCTTATCCCAGTGGGATCCAAGTGTGAAAGTGGGCTTCAGCAGCCTTGGTGGGATGGGTGGGACAGAACCAAGGAAGGAGGGATTTAGGGGAAAGGAAAAGAATAACCAGCTAGGATCACAGGCACAGGCTTTATGCCCTTCGCTCTCACCCAATCCATTTGAAAATGAGGAAAAGCCAAGGACCTCTGCCAGCAGGCCTGACAGATGCAGCCTCCTTGTGATCAAGGAGCTAAGGGAATTCAAGAGCATGGATGTGTGTCATCCTATGCCAGTTGGCCTTGGGGATGGAGAATTAGTTTAAGCACATTTAATTTACTGGTATGGACATAAGCCAGGCTGGTTACTCAAGAGAATACAAACTGGTGTGAGTTAACTTGTAGTAGACCTCACAATACTCATGGAAAGATGAAGGATTGAAAATAAGGTCTAGGGATTTAGCTTTTGCTTAATACTTTCACTAGAGCTCTGGAGATAGTCACTATGCTGTAGTGTTTATCTGTGGATCCACTGAAACAGAAATCTCCCACTTTTTCCACCCGGAAAAAGAAAAGTATAGCTGTTATAAGACCTTTTCCTGAGGTGACACCATAGTAAAACCAGGGAGGAAACCCAAGACTCATTTCTTACAAGTCAGGTGCTCTCTTTCTTGGAGTTATCCTCGTCTGTGCTCATCCATGTGAGAGAAGGAGGGGACCCATAGGGATTGTTCATGTGAGGTAGGGCCGTATTACTGAACTTTTCCTTTGAGAGACTTTCTGCTTCCTTCCCTCCTCTTCCCAAATCAAATCCACTTACTCCTTTCAGGCAGGGATAGAGTCTCCAGTGTCACATTAGACAGAGTTTTCATTGACCAGCAGCCAATATATGAAGCCAGTATATATTGTTTCAATGAGTCTGTCTAAATGACCTCAAGGAATGGATTTCAGGTCATATCATGGACTGGCAGTATCCAAACAAGACAGATCAAGACAAGGTTTTTGGTGTGTCAGATGTGGTTTTAATTTAGATTGAGACACGACAACTTGTCAAAGGAATGCCATCAAACATTAGTGTTTCTTTTCTTGATAATACAATATTGTGTGTTTCTATCAGAGGGCTTGTATAAAATAAGAACCGACCCCCAACTTTATCTTGAGCCTTTGTTGAAAAGAGAATGCAAAAGTGTTCCTTCTAGTGCTCAGAGTAAGTGACTTACTTGAAACAAATATGAGAAAGACCCATTGTGTTTTCAAGAAGAAAACAAGAAAAAACGATGACATATTTATCATCTTTCACCTACTGATATTTGGACCCAAACTTTCCAAATTATTGTGCAATCACTGAGCCATGAAGTCACCCATCATAAGACAATTCTCACTCTTTCTTGTGTAAGATTTCAAAACAATCGTTGTTCACTTATGACATTCATAGAATTGCACACTGGATAAATTTGTCCACTTCCCAAAGAATTAGGTGTTTAATGCAATCTCACTGCAAGCCCCAAACGAGTAGCAACTGAGTCCCTCTCAGATGAGGTACTGAGAACCATTTTGCTGAACTACCACTGTGTAACAACCTGTTAAAACGAAACTCCTTCTCCATAACAGCACACAGGCTAGTTTCAGTCACGACCATTCCAAGATGACTTCCCCAGCTGACCATGAGAGAAGGGCTTCGAGAAGCTGGAGAGAGAGACTTTTGACAAGGGCATGTTATGATAGTTCAAGGGGGAATGGCTTGAAACTCTCAGAGGGAAGTGTTAGATTAGATCTTGGAAAGAAATTCTTTACTCAGAGGGTGGCAAGGCCCTGGCACAGGTTGCCCAGGGAAGTTGTGGCTGCCTCATCCCTGGAAGTGTTCAAGGCCAGGCTGGACGGGGCTTGGAGCAACCTGGGATAGTGGAAGGCGTCCCTGCCCATGGCAGGGGGATGAAATGAGATGGTTTTTAAGGTCCCTTCCAACCCAGAGCATTCTGTGATTCTATGATACACTTGTCTCAGATAAACCACTCTCTGTGATGCTTCAGAGAATTTTTCCTGTCAGCTCACAGAGTTGCTGCTTTTAGCTCACACTCTGGAGAACATTGTTTTTATCTCTGGAGTTCACCAATTTGATCCTCAAAGGCTGGCACAGTCTTTCATAAATTAAAGAAAATAAGAGAGGATAGGCTTCGGAAAACTATTGTGGTGATCCAAGCTGTCTCTGTGACAACACTGGGCTCGGCATCTGCTCCTCTTTATGGAGCAGCAATTCAACCTTCATCTGCAATCTCGTGTGTCCCATCACGAGACCTGTGTCCACGTCTCTTGCATAATCTTATATCAACTGCTTGATGGTTTTCTATGATCTTTTATCTCTTTATATGATCTTGCAAATGAGAGGCATTTGCTCACTGCACAAATCCCCTAGATCCCTAAAGAAGATAATTGAGAAAAGCTCACACTTCAGACAAGGAAGTCCCATTTCCCCGAATTGCCCTACATCTCACACATCTTGCTTAAACTGCCACATTTATTTGTACATTTTCCCCAAAAAAGTTCTATCAGGAGCTAAAGTGATTGACCCTTTCCTTAAAAACTTAGCCTGCATCACCATAGAATCAGAGAATCATTTAGGTTGGAAAAGAGCTCCAAGATATTTGAGTCCAACCATTTACTTGGCACTGCCAGGTCCACCACTAAACCAGATTCCATAGCAAGTTCTTTCCATAATAACAATTTTTTTTAAAGTGAGGAAATCTCTGAAGTGACTCAGATCTTTGGGAGATTGGTATTTTCTTAAAAAAAAAAAAAATCTTGAATGAGGAAATGGTTAGCCAAAAAATGAGAAACCAGAAGGAAGGCAAGAGATTGAAGGGATAGTGCGGTGAATTTCTGGCACTTGATGGTTATTGATGAGCTAGGGATAGATTTGCTTTTTCCATCTTCCTCTTGCAGTGCACCGAATTTCATATTTATTGGGAATCTTCCAAAACATATTATTTATGAGACATGGACTAACAGTGTTTACATGCAGCCAGGTGGGTGAGCCTGGTTCCGCTCTCCCCAACTGGAGAACTCCTCATCCCTGACCTCTTCCCTACCCCATCCTACCTTCCCTGCATCACATCTTTGTGTATGAACAAAAAAGCAACTCTGCTTTGCTAACAACTCACCTGTGAATGAGTAAATTGGGAGGTTTCCCTTCATCACTTTAGGTACAGGTTTACAGAAAAATTTATCTCTGACCACAGGCCAGGGCTGCAGCTTCCCAAGTGGGAGAAACCATCCACTAATTTGAATTTGTCAGAGCAGAGATGTCTGGTTGCTTTTATAGCTGGGGAGGACAAAGTAATGATTTTTTTTATTTTTCTCTTACTGTAAGCAGGCAAATATATTAAATAAAATTGGGTTTCTCCAACAGTGCATGTGAATGACTTTTTCTGTGCTGATACAGGAGCTGAAATTGTCAAGCATGAATTCACAGCTAATATTTTGAAGCAGGAGGTTTTTCAAACTGAGCTGTATTGCTTACAGGTTAATTTTCTTTTTTCTCTTTTTCTTTTTTCTTCTTCTTTTTCTTTTTTCTTCTTTTTTTTTTTCCTTTTTTCTTCTTCTTTTTCTTTCTTTTTCCTTTTTCTTTTTTCTTTTTCTTTTCCCCTTTCATTGTTTGCTTTTCTTTTCCTTTATGTTTTCTTCTTTTCCTTTTCCCTTTATTTTTTCTTCTTTTCCTTTTCCCTTTAATTTTTCCTTTTCTTTCTCTTCTTTCTCCTTCTTCTCTTCTTTTTAAAATTCCCCAGAAGTATTCAAAAACCATGTGGATGTGGCACCTGGGGACACAGCTCAGTGTGGGCTTGGCAGTGCTGGGTTAATGGTTGGACTCAATGATCTTTGAGGGTTTTTCCAACCTTAATGATTCTACATCTTTATTCTTTTAAAAGGAACATAAATTCTTTAACACACAGACATGACATGCCTTGAAAATGTTTGTGTTTTTATCATTCATGTTGATTAAAACTGTAAGGATGGGATGAATAAATATATAGAAGAAAAATATGAAAAATTATTCCAAAAGGCAAGTGGAAGTTTTCAGCAATTCCCAACAGTTTTGGTGGTGGGGAAGTTATTTTATATTTTTTCCCCCAACTCAGTTCACCATCTCCTGCCTGAACTGCAACTATTAGAAGTTTCAAAAGGCATAATAAAGAAGCTCAGATAGAACCTGCTAGAAGATTGACTACAAACTTTTTCCAACACCTTCATGGAAAAATCCAGCTTGGTGAACTCTGTGTGTTTACAAGCCATTGAAGTGCTCTTGGCCCAAGAGGAGAGGAACCACTCAGCATCCATGTTGTATCCAGCACCTGTTGCAGGATCAGTGCTGTTCACACCTGAGGATGAGTGGTGAGACAGGACACCTTAAAAAATCCTGGAATCACAGAGTGGGTTGGGTTGGAAGGGACCTTAAAGATCCTTTTGTCCCAACCCTGTGCCACAGGCAGGGAGACCTTTCACTATCTCAGGTTGCTCAGGGCCAATCCAGCCTTCCACTGTGGCGCTGAAAGTTTCATATCTCACCTGTGGTGGTCTGCTCATGCACAGCTTTTCTTACCCCACACTGCTCCCCACCCCCGGCTTTCCCTTGCCCCTCCTCCTGGCCACTCCCTCTGGTTCTCCCTATTGGTTCCTGTACCCCAACTCCACCCATGTACCACCCCTGCAAGCGGAGAAAACCCGCCTGCACCCGGATCACGAGGTCTCTCTGCCTCTGGGGGCCAGAGGACCGATGTGAGACAATTCAGGTTCTTGATGTAGAGCCCCTTCTTGCCTCCTTTGCCATCACTGTGTTGTAGAGCCCAGCTAGCCGGAGCAGGAGCTCAGGAAGTCCAAAAGGACTACGGGAGGGCGGAATGTCTGCCCTGCCCTAAGCAGCCCAGCTGTGCTCTCCCATTAGCTGTGCTAAACCAAACCTAGCACTGCAACGCACCCATCAGCAGAAGTTGTAGCATGTGTTGTCTTACAGGTACTTGGTCACCTGGCTTCTGGCTCCTGGCTCCTCATCTTCTTCAGAAAATGCCACTTTTCGATTCTTTAATTAATTCATTCCAACTAACAACCAGTTTATTGCTGACCTGAGAGATAGAAAACATGTATTCACTAAATGTCTCCTCACCTATGAACCACAACACTGATGGAAGCATCACAAGATTAAAGAAAAAACCAAAACCAAAACCCCACAAAAATGCCAAACCAATCAACCAACAAAAAAAATCCATTCTTTTGCTATTGTTTTTTAAATCATCCTAAAAATATCTTTTTTTCCCAGGTATTGCTCTCTATGTTGAAGCTGAATATAATGAAGTACTTAAGTATTTGCTTAACTTGAATAATATGAGAATTTTCACTGATGGCAATAAGTCAAAAAGTCAACGCTTGTGAGAAGAAGTCACACACACTCCTAGACAGAGAACACTTCTAGGAAGGGCAAATCTGATTCTGATAGAAAGAAAGAGGCAATTTTACAGCAACAACAAAAAAAGTGAGCTGAAGAAATTCAGCATTGGTCTCATTGCCTCTCTTAGCATTGGTTTAAGATGCGGTTTTATGTGACCACTCTAAGAAGTGAGACTGTGGTAAAACATTTCAAAGAAAAAAAAATCAAATGAAGAAATAAAAGTCTTGAAATATCCAGCAAACTCTGTTTTGCTTTCTGAGAATGAGTGATTAAAATATTTGATTAAATAATTGATGTGATTTTCTTTGATGTGGCAACATTGTGCCCTTACTGCTCAAATTCTTACTGCACAGGAGAGTCTGAAGGATATATTCGTTAAAATTTGTAAAGATAAAAGCTCTGTGTACGTGTGATTAACACAGTTTCAGCTGAGGAAATACACTTTCCTTCTCTGCTGTTGCCTATTCTGATTCCTTTTTAAAATCTCTTTAGAAAAATCAAAATAAAAATTAATATTAAACAAGAGTTCCGTGGATGATTTATATGTTATGGTGGGAGTCCATCCAATTTGTTTTTGTATGTTTTTGTCACTAAATAAGTCTTTGTTTTTCGAAATAGATTGTTTATTAACATGATACTGAATTATTTTTTACCACCATTAGATTCTAGGTGGCTAAAGACATAAAAAAGAGGTGCACACTGAATATTTCTTGTTTGAAAGGGTACCAAAAGAAAACAGTTCATACTAAGAAATGTGTCATACAGACTATTTCACCTCCAGTGTTTGTGATTAGGGTTCTAATGCTGTACTGCTTTTAAGCGTGACAATTGCATTTTTACATTGAAGTGACTTTAGTCAATGAGGAGAAAACGGAAAAAAAAAAACCAAAAAAAAGACAACAAACCACCAACAAAATAGCCTGATTATTTAACAAGAGAAAAATGAAAATAATCAGCTCCATCTCCAGAAAGAAAAAAGGCACATAGGCAACAGTACATTTCCTGTACTGGAAATGTAAGCTTTTATTATTATTATTATTATTATTATTATTATTATTATTATTATTATTATCATCATCATCATTATCATTATTTTTAAATAACAAACAAAATAGCAAAACATTTCTTTCTCCATCATAAAAAACTGACTTTGATCCCCAGTACAGTCATTGAGTGGAAAATTGAACCACACTATAATTGCTTTCCCTGTGACCGATAAAGTGGTGTAACAAATTTTGTGTTTGAATGATAAAATCAGCAATTGGCCCCCAGCAACTCCTTTGACCATTCCTCCAAGGACACCAGCGTCCCATCAGGCTCCAGGGCTAGAGCAAAGGCTGAAGAACTGTAAATCTACTCCAAGTTGTTGTTGGTGATGATTTGCTTTCTCTGATGCTTCCTTTTTTTTTTTTTTTTTTTTAATAGAATGCTATGTGAAAAGCTTTTATGTATTTATTTGCTTGATTTTAAAACGACTGGGGTAAGTACTGCTAGATCACCTAAAAAAATATAATCAAAGAATCAGATGGAAGCTTATCGTAGCTATATAAACTAAAACTATCCCAAATAAAATGTATTTTACTCCAGAGTAAAATCTGGTTAGAAGGAGAAAATTGCTTTCCTCATAAGCACAGATAAGTCCCAGAGCTTGTGGATGCAGAAAACACCTAAGAAAAATTTCCTCCCAAGGAAGGGAGGAGGGTTATATTTTAAGCTCATTTTGATGAGGTTTTAAGGTAAGAAGTAAATCTTTATCTCTTAACCTCTGAAGTAGCAATTAAAGAAGTTAGAAACAAATGGAAAATTTAGATGCAAGGAAACATTTCTATTTAACTTTGTTTATTTGTAAGTTTAATTAAAGAAAAGGAAGTGTGAACTGAATGTTAATTTACACTTTAAGCTGATTATAGACTTAGAAACCTCACATTAGTTCCCTATTTTAAAAGTTATTCTTCTTTGTTTACTTTTCTTACATGGAAAATAGGATTTTTAGTGGAAATCTCCAAAGGTGCCTTTGGCTTCTCTCACAGAAATTCCCAGGAGATCTACCCCAGGTGGTGCCTTCCTGGGTAGTACCCAACAAGCTCTGCAGGTCTGGGTGTCCTGAAATGAGTGAATTTCACTTTCTCCTGGCACAGTCACCCTAATTTACAATCACCCACCCTCTTGCAACTGTGTGAGTAGATGGGAATGAATAAATTATTTCCTTTCTCCCTCCCTGTTATTCCAGGAGTTTTTAAGGTATTTTTGTGTCTCGTGCTATTTTTATACCTTCTACTTCACCCATCCCTAATGAAAGTTACTGAGGTTGCTACCTCAGGTGAACTAAAGGTGTAGAGGTGAGTGCTCAGCTGGTGGAAACTGTCACTGCTTCTGGTTTCCTTGGTGACAAGAGAGATGCAATATCCCTTTCCTCATTTGCCTCAGTTTAGGTCACACACTGGATTATTTAGCACTCTTACTGTTAAGATAAAATAATGCTCAGGAAGCCACCTTGAGATTTAATGTGAGATGTCTTCACTTTGAAATAAAGAAATGAATCCCAACAATTAATGCAAATTAATGCAAACAATGCACATGACTAATGCCATGTCCTGCTGTCTTTATGTCCCTTGCTGTCATTTCGCTGGTATGGTTTACAACAGAACATACAAATAGTTTTAATGGTAGAACTGGTGGTAGGCAGGAGAGTAGATGGCAATAGGAGAAAGATGGGAAGGAGCAATCAGGTTCAGGATCTGAGACTGGATTGCTGTGAAAAGGAAAAAAAAAATGCACAAAAAAATTAGAATAAGTTGTAGTCTTAGCCAGATCACAAATATGAGCTTTGAAAGGATTAAAATTTAAATTCTGACTATATCTATAATAGCTAATTAAATAGTTATGGGCCGTAGGCATAGGGACTAAATATTATAACAGTCCTGGTATTATGCTTCTAGTATTGCCCTGGATGTTATCCCAACACAGTCTGGGGCTTAGCATGGTCCAGAGACCATTCCCAATAGGTGTTTTGGATGCAGCCACTCAGTTTTGGAGGCCCCCAGTTTAATACTATGGACATAGACCCTCCTACACCACCTGGCTCTAGTGTGAAAGAGACCTGGCACAGTTTAATATATTAATACAGAACTAGTTTTTCCCCACATTTATTAATACAGAAATAATTGTGGTTCCACATCACCTACACAGGCAGAGTATAAGAGGGGGCCTCCTTCCTTATCTAAAGCAAATCTGCTGGGGTCTATGAAGGCTGGTTCCCACTCAGCTGTACTGGTTTCAGAGTGTATTTGGCTGACCATAAAGCCAGATCTATGAAATATTAAAGGTCTTTGGAAAAAAGCAGTATTTAAAATTAGATTATTTCACTGATCCAGGGTTAGATATCAGCCTTTCCAACAGCTGATGTGACAGGGTGAAAGGGGTGCTAATCATCAGGGAAAGGAGAGACTGCAATGAGTCTCTATCAATGGGATCTGGGAGTGGAAATGTCTTGAACTGGCTCTGGTGGGGTGGGATTTGCCCTGTGAAGCTGTGAGTGCAGGCATGTGGAGCCAAGCCCCTGCTCTCTGCCATGTCCTCCCGCCTGCCACGCGTGGCTGCTGGGATGTGGAGCAGCCATATGTTGCTGTGGGATGTCCTGTGGTCCTCCTTGGTGCTCAGTGGCAGCTGACTGGGCAGTGTTACCAGGTACATATGGATCCATTCCACATGCCTTCTCCTGTGTCTTTCTCTCCATATATAAGACAAAATGGTTACCTGTCACACAAATGAAGGCCACTCCTTAAACCTCGTGTCATCAACAAGGAAGGGTCATAAAACCAGACATTTATTACCTGGTAGAATCCTTTGAATCATTTAGCTTTCCATGTTGGCATTCCCTTTTCCCAGTACATCATTTAAGTCTCCCTCTGACTCTAGAAGCACATCAAATCATGGGATACATCTCCTGTGGGCCACTGGGCCCCAGAACAAACTGAGGAATTATGAAACAGCAGGAAGCTTGTGGCACCACAGCCATAAATGGTTCACACAGTTGAGATTTTGAAGCAAAAACTGTGCATCCTGTCCAGCACACATGGAACTGCTGCTTATAAGGGGAACATAGTGAAGAAATGTCCAGTATAAACCTCTAGTGTAAATAGTGACATCCTTTTTTGTCTTTATTTAATGGTTTTGTGAAATCAATGATAAAACCAGCTACCACTATGTGCTAGTATGCTGGAAACCAATGCCAGCACTCTAAAGGTGGCCATGTGCATTACCCCATAGAAGGGTTTTCTTCTCTGAAAAGATTTGAGACAGAAAGTTACGTGGCTTCCACCCAGCTAGGTATCCCTGTGGGGAAGCACAGCCCATGGAGAACCACATCCCAAGTGAAAGGCTCTTCTGTGAACTTTGGAAATCTGCCATTAAATGGAATGTCACAGGTTGATCCAAGGAGGTTCCTGCTTCTGCTTTGTGAGGTAGGACAGAGAGAGTCCATCTTTAAGGGTGACAGTGACATTGGCCCACTTTATTTTGGGCAAGATGGGTGCAATCTGTGGCAGCTGCTTCCATGGCCTGATTCAATTCCTGGCTGCTTTGGGCAGTCCTGATTTAAACTATGGCAAGCACAATTAGATGGAATCAGAAAACACTGCAGGTGTTAACTTTGCAGAGCAGGCTTGTACAAAAAACACATTGGAGGATTTTATGTATTGATTAAGTGGAGTAATATTAATATATCTTTTGCCTCCAGTCAGTTTCCCTCTCTTCAGAACATCCCCAGTTGGGAACCAAGATATTTTCCCTTATTCCAGCTGAATACTAATGCTATAAACTTTGGTGTGACTGTTTGACCTGTGCCTCTTCTTTCTCCTGTATTTTATTTTATGCTATTTATTTTGTTTTATCTAGTTCTCCAGAGATAACAATTCCACTGTTTTTTTTCCATCCTCCCTCTCACGTGTTCTCCCATCCCACCACTGACGCAGCGACTGATGGTAGGCAGCTCTGTCTCCCTTGACCTCGTCAACATCAGAAAGCATTTTCAAATCTCAGTCATCTCTGACAGCCTTTGAGCAGAGAAATGAGACAGTCTCCCTGACACAAAGGCTTCTGGCCTGGGGTAAAAAAACTCCTTTTGAAACAACAACAACAAAAAACATTCCCTCCGAACACTCCACACACCACACAGCTTTTCATTCATCTTGTTCTGCAGCCCCCCTACACTGTATTAGTTTTCACAGATTACAGTTTTTCTGTTTATTGTTGGCCAACCATCACACCTAAGATACTTTGCTGTTCTATTCTGCAGTTTTGCAGGAAAGAAAGGCACCGGTTTTTACACAGAGCAATTGCAGTGCCTGGGTCTGTGTTGCTAATTTGCCCTAGGGTTGGTTTCAAAGGTTGCTTAGATTGCTTCTGCATACAGAGACTGATATAAGCATATTCTGAAGAAGCATGAGAGGTTTTCTGGAGTAGAACATGCAGATTTCTTTTAGATGGAGGAACTGAGGCACTGGAGGGATTGTGAGATGGTCAAATCTCGTGTTTCCAGCCTACTATTTCTGTCTGGTGAGATCACGTGGAGTATAAGCCTCTTGTAAACATATTAACTCTCCAGCACCTTAGGACAACACCTACAGTCAAGTTAATGTCCTACTTTTCCACTTCCCACTCACTCTAATGGAAAGCTGCTTGCCTGGATGCAAAATTCATCACTTAGCATTCCAAAATATACCCCTATGAATTTCATTGTTATTGATGCCTGGCTTCATAGAGATGGAAATTATGGGCACACCAGTGGGGAGGGGAAGGCAAGTGAATGTATTAAGTCCCTCAGTGCTGGCTGAGATGGGACAGCTCAGTTGTTGACTCCCACAGCCCCCAACCTCCTACAGTAATGTGGAACTATTGTTCCATGCTTTTTATCAAAACAGACACGTTTGCTGGGGTTTTGCATCTTGCCACATTGAAGGGACAGATGTTTTTCTCGTAATGTTAAAGAATTTCCTTCTATTCTTCTCAACAGTGCTCCGTGAAGATTTGTGCTGCTTCTCAGACCTTCTGCCGAGCTGCCTCCACTCACAAATCCACCCTGGCTTTGTATTTGAAGGGTTTAGGCAGTCATCAGCTCCCCAAAGCAGCCCAGGCAAATGGAAGGGGGGATCTGAATATCTCTCAGTAAGAGAACAGCCCCTTGATGTTCTTTCTGTTGCACCAATTGTTTATGACAAGAGCACTGAGGGAAAATACCGTGATCCTGATTCCTTATGTTTTAGTCGTGTTGGGCTCAGATCTGTTCTGATAAGACCAACAGCAGCATTTGACTCCATTGTTAATCCAGTCAGACTGCTGGGGAGCAAACCCAGGGGGTTGAAGCACAGGGAAAGCACTTCTGGCGTGGTGTGGCGTGCGGCAGAGCTGAGCTGCTGCGCCACATGTGAGGGGACTGCAAGGGCTGGCTCTAATCCCCGGCTGTGACTTGTGATTTCCTTCTCATTAAGGGCTGCAGGCCCATCAAATTTGGGTGAATAGCTACAGATAAATGTCCAGAAAGACTCAGCCTCCTCAGCAATCTGCACGTCTTTATTGGAAAAGAAGGAATCCTTGCAGAGGGAAGAAATAGAAATTGCTGCTCAAAAGGAGCTGGGAAATTTGTGCCACAGATAGGACCAATCAGACTTCTCTTATCAATGTTTCTGTTTTTCACCATGGAATAATAAATAATAATTATTACAAGTCCCCTGTGGTGACTTTTTTTTCCTCCTTCTCCCTCGTCCCATTTATCAGAAAGAAAGACTATCAATATTTATGGATCTTGTATTGTTAATGGTGAGTTTGGATTTTGATTCATAGGGATGGATCAACCTTCATTTCTGGCACTGTTTTCATGGAACACTAGGTGCCAAGATTTCTTGATAAGTGCTTGTACAATAGAAATAAAATAAATAAACACTAGTTTAGCTGCAATAGCACAATTTGCACATTTTCAAGACCATATCTGATAAAGAAATGGAAACTCAGTTTAGTGTAAAACAGTAGGAGATTTTTTTTCTTGTCTAAAGTAGAAAAAATAATAAAAAGGAGGGAGGAAGAAAAAAGATTCTGAAAGTTTGAAAGAGACATTTTTTGTTACATCTGGATTTTGTTAATCAGCAAAAGTATATTTTTTATATAAAATGTGATTTATTTTACTGACCAATGTCTCAAGAGAAAGACAAGGTCTTCTAACAATTCCAAAGATTTAGTTTTAGAACAAACCTTTGGGCATACAAACTCATCTTCATATTTTCGTTGACACCTTTCCTCTACTGTCTGGAATTCTGATGGCAAAGAGAATTCCAGTGGCCAAACAACCAGAAGTTACTTGTCAGGTATTTACAACTTCACATTTTCATCATTCCTTGATGAGAAGATTGTTTGCTTACTTATTTTTCGGTTTTTCTCCTTTTACTACTTTAAAGAAAGCCGTAGAGTGCTTCAAGACAAATTTCAGCAGGTATTCAATGTCCTTATTTCCATGGATTTTCCAAGGATCATTCTTTAGGAGGAGAACTTCTGTTTTCCTGAAGCTTCAAAGAAGAGTGGTAGGCACACTGCTTCTTCAACTTGAATAAGTGAAGAATTTCATTGAACTAAGCTTAATTATATTCTATTAAGATGGTGTCCAGTGTGGAATTCTTAAAGTCCTAACATCATCTGAGTATTAAAAAAAAACAAAAAAAAAAACCTAAGAAAAATTGTAGGTATCTGATGCCACATCTCATTCCTGGAAATGTTCAAGGCCAGGTTGGATGGGGCTTGGAGCAACCTGGTCTAATGGAAGGTGTCCATGGCAGGAGGTTGGAACAGGATAATCTGTTAGGTCCTTTCCCACCCGAACCATTCCATGATGTTATGATGGCCTATCAAAAAATGGCCGTGTTATAGATGAATAAAATATTTTTGATTGAAGATGTCTAAGGAAGGATTCCTCCTCTCTCCCCACATTCCTCCTGCTTAGGTGGTTCCCAATTAACTGATGTAATTATTATAATTTTGGGCTGGATTTGTAGCTACCGTTGTTATTTAGAGAGATAACTCCTTCCCTCAGCAGGAGTCACCTATATGCAAGGTTATCTACCTAAGCCACAGATGACAGCAAATAACATTAAGGTAGAGCTGATTTCCTCTTTCCTTCATGTTTCTACTTACTGAAGAATTTTTTACTCTGGGGGAAAAGAAAAAAGGCAAACACATGGTCCTCTTCTAACAGTCCAGGCAAAGAAGCCAATGCAGAACAGCAACTAGGGGATGATTTATTGATCAAACTTCATTCTCTGAGCAATATTTAACATCCATGCACTAATAAAAAGAAATAGACAGCTCTGCTGGCTCCTCAAATCCTGGCACTTGCTGTTAATTCCTCTGAATACATTACCTGAATCAAACACATAAGGCTGCTCTTGGCTTTGTCCCATTTTGAGCCCCAAGGTATGATTTCCATGGACCAGCACTGAAAAATACCTAAATATTTCTCCCCGCTGCTATCTCTCCAGCCACTCCCAGCAGTTGAATCACAGTGTCTTGACTGTATTAGGCTCCAGGGGGTAAGCTTGTTTAGTAATAGCCCTGACCTTTTCCTAGTGTTGTCATCCCAAATGACATTTATGGCATAAACAAGCAGTGACACAAAACTGACAGGCCAAGTTGCCATCTGAGAGAAGAATCAGAAAACAGAAAGAAAAAGATTTGTAAAAGCACCTTCTAAATTAAAAAAGCAAAACAAATCAAAATCTCCGTTCAACTTCCAAACATTCATCCTTTAAGTTGCAAAAATTATTTTACTTTTAATAAATCTTTTATAGCCCTTATTTTACATAAAGTGACATTATTTTGATTCTGTAATCAGGCTTTAATAATTCTGTCTATGAAAAATGTAGTTGGATAAAGTTTTTCAGGATTAATGTCAGTATCATTTTAAAAAATTAAAATTGGCCGACAAACATGAATGGAAAGTTAATTCTCCACACTTTATCTGTCTATGAGTGCCTCA